>NC_060285.1:12918852-13018669 GCF_021613505.1 Equus quagga
TAGTATTCCATTCCAAGCAACATATATTTAAGTTTCTGTCACCTTAGCGCTGCACTGTCAGCATAGCATCTAGAGTATTTGTGGTGATATCCAAACTGAAGGTAGAGACAATCCGTTGGAATCCTCCATGGGGCACCACCCAACCATATAATCACTTAGAATGCTAGTAATCAGGTCCTTCAAAAACAATGGAGCTGCGTTTATAAAATCTTAGTGAGCAATGCACACTGTTTACCATCTCAGTTAAGAGCACGGTTCGTATATGTAGGACTACTCATGGCATTAAGCAGCAAAGCGGAGCTTCAGTAAAAATAAAGGGTTCCAGGTTATCCTACAATGGAGTAGTCAAAGAAGGCTAGAGAGACAGTGAAGCCATTGAGAAATGAGGACTTTCCCAGAAAATCTAAGAATTTACCACTAAGATTTAAGTAGCTTGAGAAAATTTTGTAGTTGCAGAGTGGAAAGATAAGAACAAAGCACGTAGAATGAAACTGATATAATGCTTTATGAAATAGTCATATAAGTGTATAGTAAATCCTGCTGGTGTTGAAATTGGTAGTATGAATATGACCCGGACAGTCTTTTCAGATATAATGTGAATAAAAGGTAAAGTGCGTTACTCCCTGGTCTCCTGGTTTGTCTACTTAATGAATTAAAGCTCTGTCGTTTTTTTGCAGCATCTACAATGCACAAATAAATTAGTCCTAACTCATAGTAGCAGCTGTATTGCTGTTTTATTGTATTCTTCTCCTGTTGAATAGTATGCAACTGATGTCACTAACGCAGAGCTCATCCCTGTTGCCTTTGACTGTTCCTTTTCTCTCCATATGGAAAATTATTAATACATTAAGAAGCAGATGTAGGCTTCAACAAATGTATAATTTAGGCAAATTTTGAAAAGCAGTTTTCTGAAATTCAGCTGAACATATTTTTACTGTTAAGTGCCCGTCTGGTCATTTAAAATTGGCATTGGAAAAAGTCGTAATTGACTCATCACTGCTTACTGATGTTTTCGTTTGCTTAGACGAACATGAGTGCTCTCCTCTTCCAGCCCCAGTACCTACACAGTTACGCATCGAGACTGTGTCTCAGAGTATCCTGTTCCCCAAGGAGTTGATGGAGATAGAAGCAGCAGGCAGAGTGGAGCCAAACTGATTAGACCTCCCAAAAAGTCTCGTTGTACAATGATCGCACCTAAATATCAGGTTTCATGTAGAAGTTGCTGGAGAATAATAGATTTAATTAAGTATTTCTTAGTATTGTATAAAGGGATGTGTATATTAACAGCGTGAACTGAGAGAGAAAGGTAGGATGTAAAAAAAGTGTTCAGATTCCTGGTTGAATAGTTTGACCCGAGTAACTCTGTACCTTAATTTTGGTCTGGCCTCACATGCTTTATGTTTTATTATTGTTATTAATTACATTATTATTATTATTATTATTATTATTACTACTCCTACTACAGTTCTTTATTCTTTTATTGGGTTTAATTTCCCTTTACAAAATATGCATGGACCAAAAATGTGCCTTTGGGAGAGTATTGCTGAGTTGTTGCTGATGTCGGTTTCACACTGTGATATTTTTCTCTGTTTACCAAGAGATCAGTATTTCGATGTAACGATGTGCATGTTCTCCCCCTTCTCCCGCTGCATGCAGGGATTCGGGTTCGTAACTTTCGAGAATAGTGCTGATGCAGACAGGGCCAGGGAGAAATTACACGGCACCGTGGTAGAGGGCCGTAAAATCGAGGTGCATGTCTTCAATAATTCAATTTCTGGTTTATATTTTTATTTCTCTTTTTTGTGTATTGCCTCACTTATTTCACATTTGGAACCCTGTCTTGTTCATGTGTGTGCACACGTGTATGTGTTTGTACCGTTGTGTCCTTCACCTTCTTGCACTAAAATGTATAAAAGTAGCACTCCTATCCTCCTCTCTCGTATGTTTTGGTTGTTTGGGGCTTATAATTTTGATTTACTTGTGTGTATGTGTATTTGTTTTTCATTTGCTTTTTCCTCCAAAATGTTCATCCTTCTGCTCTCTTGATTTTTTTCCTTTGCTTCAGTTTGCGAGACTCTGAATTCCTGTGATCAGACCAAAATAAAACTAACTAAAAAGATGTCTAAAAACTCTCCAATTTATAACATTGTGTCCTGTAATGAATCAAGGGGCCAGCCAATACCCGCTCTCTTGAGAGGCCAGTTCGCCTCCATGTGCATGTGATAAGCAAAAAAAAGAAGATTCTGGGGAGGGAGGAAAGAATCCAAAACTCATATGATCTTTAAATATATTTAATATCAAGAATTTCAACAGTTAGTGGAGAAAATCCTCGAACAGAGGGTTTGATGGCTGCCTGGGAAACGTACCATTATTTTGATTGAGTCAGCCATCTGGTGTTCACCAGCCCTTTTTTATAACGCAGTGAAGGTTAACTGGCCCCTTTCCCCTTTCCTGGTTTTTAAAAGTATGAAATATACAAGCCACCATTTTGAGTAAGATGTCTGCATATTTTGCTTTTTTTCCCCCCTCCCTTTCCAATGGTTTAGCATTTAGGGCCCTTCACTTGACTCACTCTTTCCATGGTAACTATACACAATGCTGGCGATGGTGCCCGTTGGCGGTAAGTGAAACAAAAGCACTAGAGCAGAAGCTTTTTAAAATGTAATTACAAAACAAATAAGAAAGAAAAAGTCCATCTGCCATCTCACATTAACACTACAAAATGTGATTTGACTTGTCGTTCCTCTCCCTCTTCCTTCCCCCTTTTATTTTCAATGCTGTTGAGTAATGCCGCCTGGACTTTGGATGTACACATTGTTTTGTAGCAGTCTGAGCTGTTTGATTACTGACGTCATGGTGATTTTCCCCCTTGCACATCTTACTCAGAGTTACTGAACTCCAGTTTGGCTGGTTTTATTAATGCACTTCCTGCCCCTACTGCCTTTCCTCCTTTCCTCTTTCCCAAACTGTTTGTAGCTGTGACTGTTCTTTCTTTGCCCTTGACAGCTCTCCTTCCTGCCCGTGACACCCTTCCTGCCGTCCTGTTTGCTTTGCCCTGCCTTTTTGTTCTCTTTGCCCAGTTCTCTTCCTCTGCCTTCGCCACCCCTTCTCTCTGTTCCCTGCTGCTGTTGGTCTCTTGCTGACTGGTGGTTGGTTAGTTCTGGCCATCTCCCTTTAAGTGCTTGGGTGCGCCCTGCTCTCGCCGCTTCTGTGAGCTCCTGCCCCATTCTAACCCTCCTCTGTGAGAGCCTCGCTCCTCACTTTCTCCCTTTCCAAAAGTGATTGTTTTTTTCTTTCTTTTATTTGTGTGTGTGTGTGTTTTTTAACTGCATGCTCTCAGTCTCATCATTGTTGTATCCCATTCTTTTTTTTAAATGTGAAATGTTTATATGATTTGGTGGGTCAAACTAGAGTAAATGTAGTTTCAAGCTCTTTTCCTCACATGGGAAGATTATCTCTATACAAATTCTACAAGACACATTAAGACGTTTTTTAATTCCAATTCTACCCAGAATTGGTCTTTTCCTAACACAAATTTATCACTATACAAATCTAATGTATTGTAAATCCCCAGAGGCAAAATAAGACATATTTATATTTTGTGTGTTTTATAATTCTTTTAAAAACTGGCCTTTTTTATGCCCTCACAATGCAGTATATAATCAAGTTCTGTGGTGAGGCTTTACCCTCCTTGCAAGAGCTTCGAGGCTGATTCTGACGCTGGGCTTCAGTATTCTGGCTTCTACGCTCCGTTCGTCTTTTCTTCATCACCATCTTTGTAACACCGCTTACCTTAGCACCGAGAGTGCGTTAAATTATGCAGTTCTGTAATGAGGGTAGGGAGTACCATAAAAGAAAAAAACGCAAGCTTTATTTTTTCAATTAATTGCCTAATTTAAAGGCCTTCTGAAAACTTTATTCTTAAATGAATAGACCACATAGTCTAGAAAATTCAAAATGGTCTGGAAGACCGTCAAAATGAGAATCTAAGTTTCTGTATTTGTTCACTAACCTCAAACCAGAAAACCTATACAAACATATCAAAAATGTTGAACATTAGAACAGGTGAAATCCGTAGATTTATTTTCGTATCTTCCTGTAAATCTGCTTCCTGACCAATGTGGCAAGCCTCTGTTTTATAAATGAACTTGAAAGTTCATGTGCAAACGGAGTTGTTTCCAATTTAATTTTTTCCGTATTTTCCTTAATGCAGAGACTTCTCTGTTTAAGAAATCTCCAAAAAACTTGCAAATGTATTTTTTTTGGAGTTCTGGATAGTAAAGTAGTCCTAGTTTTCCATTTGGAGACCAAGAAACTGCCATTTACTCTTGTTAACCTCATTTAATAATCACTTTAATTAAAGTACTGTATATTAATATTTTATATTGCTATATTAATTATTTAAATCAGTGCTCTCTGAAATTTACATTTTAAACTGAGTACTATGTTATTGGATGAGCAATTCTGTGTTCCCTAATGTGGTCTACTTCCTCACTGCCCCTTCCTTCTACTTTGTATTTTTAGGTGAATAATGCTACAGCACGTGTCATGACCAATAAGAAGATGGTCACACCATATGCAAATGGTGAGTGGTTACAAGTCATCTTCAGAAGGATGTCATTTTTTTCTTGTGTAAATATGTGGACTTTTCATAAACATCAAAGAATCTCTCTTGATTTCAGTTTTGAGACAGTTTGTTTCATTTGTCTTCAAGTGTTTTCTTTACCTAGGAGACTGTTGTATTTTTACAAATTACCTTTTTCTTAGAATGAAGCCGTGTTTTAGTTATTAAGGTTTTATGGTCTCAGGGAAGTTCACGTCATATGTGGTTACCTGTTAACCCAAGCGAGGTCCTGCGAGGGCACCGTCTTTTTTAGCTGCTGCGGCTCTTTGTCATATGTCAGGCTTGTCCATGGTGCCTCCGGATGCCCGCCCACTCTCACTTGTATAGCTGATTCCTTCTCATCTGAGCATGAGTGGAATAATTCTTGACACTTACTGTCCTTCTGCTCTAGGGGTGACAGCCATGGGGAGTGGTGTGTATGTTTTCTATTTTCTATTCCATGACTACATGTTATATAGTGAGTTTTAAAAGTGTTTCCCACTGAGAAGAAAGTTTTCTGTGAATTTTTACATCCGTTGTCAAATTTAATCTAGATTCATGTTCTCCAAATGAGAGGGAATAGGATTTTAATCCTTAGGCAGACTGTTCCACAGTGCCATCTTGAGGGAAAAAAGAGGAAACCAAATGGGTTGGGTGCTAAGGCCTCCAGCTCTGCTTTTGATCTGAGCAACTCCTCATTCTCTGTTGTGTATTTTAGAGTTCTGCATAAGATTTATCTAGCATAAAAGGGGGAGTTTCTCCCTGTTTATTGCTTTGTAAAAGTTTGAACCCACTACTAGAGTATGACGGTATATGCTGGTAATGTCTTAAATCAAGTCTAAGTCTATGAGTATTGAGTGTGTCCCACAAAGTCTTCAATGAATCATGCAGCCTAGCTTTTCAAACAGATGATGCAATGCAGCATAATTTGTGTTTTCCCTACTCATTTGTCAGTGGGTATATCTGATACCACCACCTCCCTCTTTACCTCTGATTTTCTTTTTACTGCTATCACAAAAACAGCAGTTTCTGCAATTTTGATAAAAACCCAATGTAATCAAAATAGGAAGGAGAGGCAAAGTATGTGAGATTTCCTTTAGACTCAGAGAGAACGGTGTGGCAGAGAGAGCTGCTGACTGGAACTCAGATGACAGCAATTCTGCTTCTGCATGCGCCTCTTCTCTTCACTCTGTGACCGGGGCCAATTTTCTAACTTATCTGGTTCTGTTTTCATCTCTGTGAATTGGCAGTCATAGAATTTTAGCACCAGAAGTTCCTTTAGAAGTCATCAAAACCCAACCCTTTTAGCTTATTATTTAGGAAATGAAGCCCAGAGGTGGTGCCTATCTTATCTTTCCCTTCAGGTTTTGTCAAGGTCAAATGACATAAACATCTGTGAAAATACATTGTAAGTTGTAGAAAACTAAACATATTCAGAGTATTATTGACAGCATACCATTATTATAACGTATGCACTTAAAGAGAGTGCTTGCTTAGGTAATAGTGCCATTGGTAGGAAAGGAAAAGCTCATTTTTAAATATTATTCTAAATCAAATACATGCCTAATGGAGCCACACTTTAGAAGCTTGCTGCTGCTGTGTTAAAGGTTCCGAGAAGAGTGTGCTCAGTGCCTTCAGTGAATTCTCAGTCGGCATTTTAGTTCATGTCGGTTGGAATCGCTTGATTGTCTGACATCGCAGAACATTGGTACTCTCACAACTCTAGTAGGATTTGAACCCAGATTCTGCCAAATTTTTTGTGTAGAATAATGAAGAAGCATGTTTATAAACCCATAAAATAATGAATGGGGGATTGGAACGATTCAGAATGAATGGATTTTCTCTTGAATAATGTCTTTGCTTTTAGCCATTTAAATCTGGTAATTGACCTTTTCTTCTTTCCATTCATTTATTTATCAAGTGACAGTGGCTCAATGTTAGCCCTAAATAACATAAAAGAAATAAACCGAAGAGCCAGTCTTTCAGATGAAGAATAGGGCATGTGTACTTATTTATGTATAAAATTCAATAATATTCATTGATTAAAGTTTTCATATGGAGTTCTACTTGTTAGCTATCAGTGGGCAGTAGTACATTTTTCTTTTTTTAACACTTGCCATTCCTACAAATATAAAGTTCTATAAATATAAAAAAGAGAATGAAGAAATAAAATTGACATCAAACCTAATGTTGTTTGGAAATACTTAAAATTTATCAGTGTTTAAGCTCATATTCAACAGCAGTCTAATATCCTTTAGCTAAAAAGTCTGATTAATTTAAGTATGTTCCTTACAAATTAAAATCTCAGAAGACATGCGCTGAAGTTGGGAATGTGCCTTGAATTTTATTGTTGCATGTCTCTCCTTGTTGACTTGGTTAACTCCAGTGAGCTCCTGATGGTAAATCCCAATGAAAGGAGATTTCACTTTACCCAGAATCCCATCAGCATGGTACAATTGAACAGGGAGTTCAGAGAGCCAGGTGAAATTTGAATTGAGTCAGAGGGTACCTGATAACACAACTAGAGTAGTAAACAGTGTTAAGATGACATATAAGAAAGTATGTCACAGTGTGGCGTAGGACGAGATACATTCTGCCTTGTTTCCTTTTTCTAAACAAAGCATAGGTCATTACGCAGTTCTATGAGAGACACTATACCAAACCTGGGATTTATTTGTATTTCTTTTTCCTTCTCTCATTCCGTCTTCTTCCTACCTCCGTCTCAGTTGCTTTCTCTCCCCACTTTATCCCTACTCACTACCCCAACCCCTCATCATCCTTTCACTGTGCTAGTGCTGCTTAAAGATAATCAGGTCTGGAAACGTCATGACCTTCTCGTATAAACCCCCCACTGGCATTCTAAAGAGAAGTTGGTAATAGGCAAAAATCAACCCAGCAGTGTCTGAAGCCCACTTGCACACCCCTCCTTTGCCCTGTACTCCTCATGGAGTCTTAAGTGCTCGCTGTCCTCTCTTCCGTTGCAGGTTGGAAATTAAGCCCAGTAGTTGGAGCTGTGTATGGCCCCGAGTTATATGCAGGTAGTATTTAAGTTAACTTTTGCATTTGTGCTATTTAATTGTAACAACATCTGTTGCTTTTCAACTTACTATTCTTTTGTAATCTTTTTGCATTTTTTAATTTTTTTTTTAATGCAATCAGCATCCAGCTTTCAAGCAGATGTGTCCCTAGGCAATGATGCGGCGGTGCCCCTATCAGGAAGAGGGGGTATTAACACTTACATTCCTCTAATCAGTAAGTAGCCTATGTTGACCTGGCGTGGATTTTGAGTGTTGTGAGTAAACAGGGATGTGCTAGTCTTTTTTTTGCCCCAGTATAATACATAATTGAAAAGGAGGCATTCTCAAGAGAAATGAGTACTATCATAACGCTCTGTCCTGCTTAGCCTGTGCTAGAATCCTTCTGACCAAACACTAAGATTGCCACAAAGCTTAAATTGTTGGAAAAGGTAGAAGGAAGGGAGGGCCTGTAAAGAACACTTTAGTCTGCACTTAATAGCAAAGAAAACAGAAGGAGTAAGTGTTTGTGGAGCATATTCTCTGTGTTCCCTGCAAGTCGGCTTGGGCTCTCTAGCAGAGCGCCACCCCACACCACCTCCAGTGTCGACTCTTCTCAGCTCTGGGGGCTTCTCTAGAGTCATTTTGACCTGAGCCATTTTGCTCCAACAGGAGGTATAATTAAACAGAGTTCGGTGGACATGGAATCAGTGTTTCTCCGTGCTTTCCAGAGGACAGCACACTTAAAATAGACCCTTAGAAAGTGTCTGACTCTTTAAAGGCTCCAAGGCTACAACAGAGAGGAGGTTCCCCTCTCACCTCACATTTCTGGATTAAAACATTTTAGATAAAGGAGTAAGGGTGACTGATAAAATGTCTAAAGACCATTGTGTGCCTTGTGGTTTGGCACCATGTAAAAACAGAAGAGAGTATTCTTATGAGGAATAGTTATTACATGTGCATAATAATGTTTAGAAACAAGATTAGTAATTGGCCAGTTAAAGAGTTTCTACCAGTCAGTTTACACTGTCCACAGAAATTTAGTCTCTCCTCTTATCATGGCAGTAGTTCTCAGAGCTGCTTGACCTCTTTCTCACCAGCTTGCATTGTAATTCCAAAATTGGGAAGGAGCAGAGAACTTACTCAAGACTTGTGATGACTGAGGCCTGGAATCATTAGCTTTTGCGTAGTGGGTCTCTCTGTTTCTTTTTCAGAAAATATGTGGTGCATATCTTTTCATCTCTCCTGTTATTGATTCAAAGCAAGTTGTGACTGTACACCTGCTGTTGAATGCAAGTTGACATTTCTGTCATATTTTGGGTCTCCCTTTAGTTCCTGGCTTCCCGTACCCAGCTGCAGCCACCACGGCGGCCGCTTTCAGAGGAGCCCATCTGAGGGGCAGAGGGCGGACGGTGTATGGCGCGGTCCGAGCGGTACCTCCAGCAGCCATTCCTGCCTACCCAGGGTAAGCATTAGATTCCAAAATAAGCAATTGGACAAAACAAGAATACCATGGCCCTTATAACTTCTGGGACATTGCCGTGCCACGTAGTAGAGATCCTATGAATATTTGCAAATTAATGGATAAGATGGCAAGAACCAAAATATACCATGATCAGAATGTAATGAAATATCAATTCATTAGATAAATCTTCATTTTGGCCACCTTAAGCCCTCACAGTAGTGGCTTAAGACAGTAGCCAGAACCGTCTTGTGTTTACTAGCAGTGTGTTGGCATGGAGTTCACTCAGCATCGCACGAATGTGGATTAACACTACTACAGAGAACCGAAATAGGAGCTCAAGACTGTAGAGCAGACCACGTCTGCTGTGTTCACCCCCGATCACCACCCTGTGTTGGGGCTGAGGCCATCACACGTGCCCTCTTTTTGGTTTCACTGCCTGGGTGGTGAGCAGCAGACCTAGTTACCCACAATGGATTTGCTTTCTTTGTAGGAAACGGATTAAAAGAGTTTAATTCAAAGATGAACCAAGTCCAATTGAATCAAGGCAGAAAGGGAGAAGTAGGAAGAATTAAACTACAGTTGGCTTCTGAATGATGGTAAAATGACTAATGTAGCTGAGCATCCTTCACCCTTTGATTTTTGTATGGAGGGTGTCTCATGCAGTGGAATGATTCCGTAGCAACAAATAAATCCTTTGTTGTTGAATAAGGGGAAAGGAGTGAAGATGGCAGGTTTTGTTTTCAGTTGTTTCTCACTGTCAGCCTAAAAATGTATATTTTTATAAGGAGTGGACTTTTAGTTGTATCAAGGACTTTCTTCCTTCAAAGATGTGGCATTTGTGTTCTTCATCTTTTCTCGGCCTGTGACAGGTTTTTCCCATATCCTTACTGAGGAATAAACATGGTGGCGGCGGGGCCTGGTCACTGCTGCTTAGTTCCAATATAAGAGGAAAGAGCCTGCTTTGTAGGCCCTTTTCTGACAGCAAAATTGGGTTCGAGGTGTGCTAAGTTAGCATGCATTGATAGACCAAACAGGCAGGCCGTTAGGGGGCCTCCGTTGCACAGAATTAAAGCATTTTTATTAGACAAGTGTGCACATTGATACAGGCAGGCTCCAAAAGCTGCTGGAAGGGAACTGCTTTAGAAATTAAACCTTTGTTTGCAGTTTGTAGGTGTTTAAATCCCATGCATTCCATCATCTCCATCTTCTGCCATACTTACTTTTAATTTTATCCTTTTTTCTCTCAACTTGACCTTTGACCTTCAACCTCTGACATCTCTCTTCAAAGATGTGACTAAAGATGCATATTGTTTCCTCAAGAAATAGTCAAGGAAAACATACAAACGAACCTTTTGGAAGTTGTGCACACTAGGAAAATTGTTCCTGAAGCATCTTCCATTTCAGTCCAGGAGAGTTTACTATCATGTTTGCAAAGAGATACTGCTCACCAGAGACATGGGACTTCATTCTGTAATATTGCTAAGTTTCTTTAGGCAGTGGTTGAATCTGTTCCTGTGCAGAGTAGGTCATTTCAGCATGTGGCCGAAGCTGAGAGCCCGTTCTCTACCAAGTCTGTCAGGTGTAGATTTGCTCGAGGACACTATCTTCATGTCTAATCACATCAATGTCTGTGCATTACATTGAACACTGATTTCCCATGTTTTCTTTTTTATTAACTAAACCACTTGTTTACATGGAAGATGGCAAGGAATAAGTCCAGTATTTTATGGGGAATGGCCTAAAGTTGCTTTTCAGCTTAGTGAACTAATTTCATCATTAATCATTGTGTTCCAGCCTCATGATGGCATTTGATACAGGGAATATTGGAATTCCTCTAGAATTTAGGTGAATATTCCCAATGAGTGATGCAACTCAGCATAAAATTTATTCGTGCTTTTAATGCCACCACTCTTCTTTGCAGAAGACGTGTTTTTCCATCTTTGCCTATACCCCCTTACTGAATTGTTGAAAGTTAATGAATCAGCACTTGGCATCAGTGCTTCGCGTTTTATCAGCCTTCTCATTATGAACAAGTCTCCTTTTTCTACTAAAATGCAGTTGAGAGGCAGATTACTTTCTAATATCAGACTTTAACTGCAATTGGAGATAATAAAAGTGGGTAGAACTTAGCTAAATGAAAATCACAGATGAATTTAATTGCCTGTTGTGTAATAAAAGGCATATGATATTTGAGGGATTGCAAAGTGTGACCATACTGTCTTGTAAACACACCAAAGTGTCATTGGAAGTAGAATTCAGAAACTTTCCAGCAACTGATAAGAAATAAGTTATTTCATATCCAAGTTAAAAATATGATTTGATGACCTCACTTGCTAGCTTGTTTATTGTAACAGAGAAGGTAGTGGTGAAAATATCCAGTTTGTTTAGCTGAATAAATAAACAGATCTTGTAATTGAAAATAGCCAAATTTTGGTTTAACAAGTACGAAGAAGAAAGTCTTATCTTTTATCTCTACTGCTGTTCCATGTCTTTTGGTCCCAAATTATATGCACAAAATACCTCCAAAGGTTTGGAATCTATATTTTTAATTATAATAGTTTAGTGTTGCTCAGGATTAAAAAAAAAAAAGTCATGTATTTTGTTTGATACAAATTTGTTTTCTAAACAGGAAAATAAACCCTTCTGTTCTTAATCAGCTACCTTCTCAGTTTTATTCTTTCAACTAAAACAGGTCATACCTAGAACTTCAGTTATCAATTGTATTTTTCAGAATTCCATGAGTATTCTTATGGTCAAAAAAAAACCCTTAGAATCTTCCAGTTACTCCTTCCCGCTCTGGATTACATTGTTACTATCTGGGATCCCCACTGCACCTTTCAATTCTTGGACCTTGGACCAATCACCTTAACCTTTAGCTCATTATCTCTGCTTGTGAAAGCAATGCATTGTGGGTATTTTTGGTTGTGTTTTTTTTTTAATTACATTTCTCTGTTTACTTTGGTCAGAATTGATTGACTTGTTTTTCTGAGGTGTTGCATTGGTTCTTAAAATGCTGAATAATAATACTTTGCATGCTTGTGTGATCAGCCAAATCTTATCGCATGTCTAATGTGCAGGGTAAAAAGCAGGTGATGTATGGATATCAGAAAAAATTTACATTACTATGAAACTGAAAACAAAATACTAAACATAATTTTGAAGCATACTTTGCGTACAGGTCCCGCCCTAATGGAATTCTTTGGGTTCATTGTTTTCATGTTAAACCCCTCGCTACATGCCCTCCCCACCACACACACACACACACACACACACACACACACACATACCTTTTGAAAATCTTTAAAGAAGAACTTCCTCCTAGGGTGAGCTTTAAAACAAAAATACTTCAGGTATGAAAAGTTGATGTTTCCAGTCCAGCAGATTTTTCGATAGCTGTGTCAGGCCCTCTGGGAATGCTCTTTGTTGTTTTAATCTGACTTGAATTACCAGATCTCTAGGTCGTTGCCTCCAGTCTGGCATTCCTTTCCCTCCTGGCACGTCCTGGAGCTGTGTGACGGGCGTGTGCACCTTCACGGTCTCTCACTGACTCGCAGTGGCCCCCAGCCCAGGTTACGCATTCATACATCACCTGCCTGTGTAGAGCGCATGTGCATGCTGCCGTCCTCAATAACCGGAATGTGTTTCTGTTCTTTTGTTTTTTGTTTTTGTTTTTGTGTGGATTTTCTGCAGTGTGGTTTACCAGGACGGATTTTACGGTGCTGACCTCTATGTAAGTACACACACCGGGGCCTTCTGGACCCCATCCCCTGACAAGCCAGCCTTTTTTTTCTGTTTCTTTGGTTTGGTTTGATTTTTTTTAATATAATTTATTTAATTTTTATTTTGTTTTTCCTTGTGGATATATATATATATTTATATATTTAAGAATGCAAGCATGCTTCTCTGCCACTGCGCTTGCCCCTGGGTGCAAAAACTAAGCCTTTGGGTTTCCTGATGGTTGCTAGAGTCAGTCTACTGGACATATTCTTTTCCCTTCCCACTGCCCACAGATGTCCTGTATATCACCACTATATTGGCGAGATGATCAGCAGGTTTAAAGTCTTATGACTGTCCTGTCACATGCATACATAAATAACAGGACGAGCTTAGCTTTAAGGCAACTCTTTCCCGTGTCTGCTTTTCCTTCTCATTTCTCATCCCTCTTTAGATCATTAGAGCTTTGATCTACATAGATGGCAATAAGCTTTCTGAACTGTGTGTTTTCCTATCTTACATACTTTGAGCGAGCATTATCTTGTGAAAGTAAATAAGGAACTGATACCAGTGAAGAGGAGGTAATAATGAGAGAAAGCCAAATGTTCAGTGATTAAGGCCTTTTGTTATCAAAAACTCCACAACCAGTGGATCTGTTTTCTGAAGAGCCATCTAGAGGGAAATGAGTCGCATAATTAGCAACCTAGACTCTTTTTCCAAGCATCTGACTATCACACAAGATCTGTTAATTCTACCAGCCATGTTACCATCATCATCATCCATTATTTAAATTGTCTAGCTATAGAGAAAGGTCTGCGATTGGTTTGTCACATATTCTTTAAAATATGGACAAAATGATCTGACAAAGAGTCAAAGTTTTTGAGTTTTGAAGTCTTTGATTCAAACCTCTCCAAATGATCTTTTTCTGAATGCAAGGTTGGTCTCACCGCTCAAATCATTAAGAAACAATTTCATAAGAAAAACTTGTCAGCATGAAATTATTCCTTGGGCATAGGTTAGAAGTGTCTGGAAATGCTTTCTCCACCCTTACCTCCCCAAATCAATAAGGGTACCTTTTTAGTGAGGTAGTTCCGGTCTGCCAGAGATTCTCTGGCAGTCCAGAAATGTGAACGCACTTTCAGAATGCATTTAGGGCAGGAAGTAGAGACAGGGTGAAATCCCCCCTGAGGCACTGCAGTGACTGAACACGCCTGGCCTGTTTAGAGGAGACCTTCAAAGTTTGCGTTAGTTTAACAAACGCTTAAAGGAACCTTCAGCCCTGATTTGGTCCAACCCTGTCACTTTGTAGATATGTTTCTTAGAGAGATTGTTACTTACCCAGATTACATAAATTATTTGTACAGCCAAGCATAAAATCCAACTAATCCATATTTCATGACTTTTCTTAGTAGTTTAATTAAAATCCACCTCTTTCCTCAGATGGTTTTCAAAAAGTAATGAAAGATAGTTTTTTTCCTGTGCTTACAATGGAACTTGAGGGTTGAGGATCTGTATGCTACTTTTACTCCAAATTACACTTTTCTAAATGTACATATTTACGTGTGATCTTCGCATGTACATTCTCCCATATACATATACATTAGTATCCATATTCTCATGAAACTCATCTTTATGTTATTTAAGTTGTTTTCTTGAAATCTGGTCTATTAGAGCACGCTTTTCTACTTGAATTATTTCTTAAGTCAATTTTTTTTTTCCTCTAATATCTTCCTTATTTGGGGATTTTTTTAAAGCGTGGCCTACTGCTACCTTATTACGATTTGTGGGGCCAGCCTGGTGGCACAGTGGTTGAGTTTGCACACGCTGCTTTGGTGGCCCGGGGTTCACCAGTTCGGATCCCAGGTCAGACCTGCGCACTGCTCGCCAGCCATGCTGTGGCAGGCGTCCCATGTATAAGATGGAGGAAGAGGGACACAGATGTTAGCTCAGGGCCAATTTACCTCAGCAAAAAGAAGAGGACTGACAGAGGATCTTAGCTCTGGACTAATCTTCCTAAAAAAAAAAAAAAAAAGATTTGCATTCTTCTACCTTGCTAAGTCGACCAACCAAATATTTGTTTACAGTCCTCTGGTTGCCTTAGTTCACACATATGACTTTCCCCCCTGGGGAAGAGTCACCCTGAGCTAACATCCGTTGCCAAGCCTCCTCTTTTTTTGCTTGAGGAAGATTAGCCCTGAGCTAACATCTGGCCCAGTCCTCCTCTATTTTTTTGTTGGTGGAACACCTGCACAGTGTGGCTGGCGAGTGGAGTAGGTCCACACCCTGGATCTGAACCCGCGAGCCCGGGCTGCTGAAGCGGAGCGTGCAGAACTTTGTCCACTCAGCCACGGGGCCCGGCCCCACACATAGAATTTTGTGAAGAGAGATGATTTTTCCATACTTGTTGAGAAAACACTCTTAAGTTTTTTAATCTGCTAAACGGATAACCTTCTCAAGCTAAACACTAGTAATTCAGTGACCTTCCGAAATATTTTTTTGACCAGTGGCCCCTTGTTAATAATATTGTTATTATCATTTCTTAGTTCCTATCTTAAAGCAGTTACTTGGAGGAAAAAGTTGGTCACTAGTGCTGAAATAACATCTGAACCCCCGAACCCGCTCACGAAAACCAAGAATACATCAGGGGTGACTGCTGAGTGAGGCCTAAGGCAGCGGTGGCTTTTAGGGCCTTATGCTCCCTACTCCATGTGTGAGGGGCAGAGGCTGCTTCTTAAAAAGCACACACACAAAGCCTGTTGCTGTACCTTGAGTGTGTTCTCTTCTCTCTGTACATTTTCCCTTCGGTGGAAATCTATCAGTACACATTTAGTTTTTGTTTCCTCAGAAATCAGATTAGAAATAGAAGGAGAGGAGGGTTTATCTCGTATAGAAACCTCCAGAAATCTATATAGAAATCTTCTATAGAAATCTAGTATATAGCACTGAACCAGGGCTTGAAGAGGCGACAGGAGGGAAAAGAGTTTGTGATATTAATTTAGGCTGTTAATTGTGGAGGGTTGGTTTGTTTTTTATACCTCTTTCCCTGTTCTGTTCTTAGCCATAATTCCTGCTGCCCATCCTCCTCCCTTTCTCTCCTTCCGTGGCACACTACTCTCGGGAGAGCTGCTCTGGAGTCGGCCGTGATTTGTAGACCCCTGTGGTGCCCCCTCGAGTGTAGCAGATAGATGACGTGTCCGCCCACCCCTCTTTTTTGGCCAGTAGAAAAGGCGTAATTCACCCTAATTCACTTTTTAACTGGGGTAACAAACTGCTCCTAATTCTCATCCTGTGAAAAGCATGCTTGCATCCGAAGGAAAGAAAAGGCTGGTGGCCCCTTAGCGGGCTTTTTGTATGATTGTTTTCCTTCCACAGCTGTGTTTTGAACTGCTCTTCCTGTGTTCTGTTATAGAATAGTCTTACAGGAACCAATCATTAGCGCTAAAATACCTCAGGTAGGAGTGCCAGTGTGACCTGCCAATCAATCAGATTGTGGATTGCAGTGACAAAATTGAATTATACTAACCATTCCAGCTCCACGTTAGAGATGGGAACAGAGGCTTTTTTGGACAATCAAGACTTGTGAGCGTGTGATCTAAGCCCTGCTACCTCAGCAGTGCACACAGTCAAGTTCCGTACGTGAGGGCACTTCCTCCAAAATTGAGTGCTCCTGTCCCATTGCCACATATCCACAGCAGGTGTGTTATATGCACTGTCCCATCACCGCCACCTCTTTTAGTTCGTCAATCACATTTATCCATGGTGTTTAAACTGGGCTTTTCTATTTGGAGATCTTAGCAGTGGGGGACATTTTCTTACTACTGTGAAAGAAATGAGAAAAGGGAGGAAGTAGAGTCTGTCCAGACAGGACTCCTGGATCCCATATTGGGCCCTGTAGTGAAATCATGGTAGTAATTGGACTTGGCTGCTATGTAAGTTTGAAGTTGCCTTAAAAATCTGGACATATTGAAACTCTAAAAGTAAAATGTGTTTTTCCCTTGCCCTCTTTGCTTTCACCTTAAAACAAGATCAGTGAGTTCATTGGTATAATATGTTAGAAGGTTTGCTGATAGCTGGATGCTAGGAAAAAGAAAAGGGCAGATCGCTTTTTACAATTCAGTTTATTTATGTGGCTGCCCAGCAAGACTTTGGAAATGAACTATTTTGGGGAGATGTGGAATAGTAGAGTTCTTGAAGGTTTAATTCATTAGAGATCATCTCTCATCCATCGTAGAAGTAATAAGTGGAAGATGTCAAGTTGATCGTAACAATTTCTTCCCTTATCCCAAATTTTAAATAATAATAAGATTAATTTTAGATACTTTTCTTTAAAAACTTTCTATTATTTACTTTTGAAGGTTGATAGGTCTCTCAATCAAAAGCAGTAACAATATTACTGTTATCAGTTTTTGTATTGACATCTGTGTTATTTACATTTAATCAAAGGTGCCATCTTGCCACGTAAGAACTTGTGTCTCCTAAAGAGCCCCTCATGCAAGTTCAGTCTAGAGCAGTGGTTCTCAGCTGGAGTAGGGAGGAGGTGGGGAAAGGACAGAGTTAGAGTCGTCTAGGGACAAATAAAGTGATGCCCAGAGGCACAGCGGTAAACCCAAGCCTGTTGGAGTAAATCCTCCACTGTTCCAAGCATAGCACCTGGCCCGGCCTCTCCCCTACACCCCCCCACACACCACCCTCCCACTCCCACTCCCCTTGCTCTGTAAATCGATACACCACACATAGGGAACAAGCTTTCATTTTGTCTGCTGGTCTTGAAATACACTCTTCTCCTCAGTGTCACATAATGTCATTGTCTTCCAGGTAGAAAGAAGGTGTCTTGACATCACATGCTCACCAAAGTCCTGTTTTAATGTAAACCTAAAACAAAAATGTAATAAAATTTATGGCTAGGTTAAAATCAAGACAGGGGGAATGTCTACCAGTGTGAGATAAACTAATAGATATGCAAGTATAGGTCAGATATAGGGGGGATGACATGGAGAACCCTTCGATTTTGTTCTAGTTAAAACACAGCTACAAAACCGTGCAGGAAAATCATACGGTCAGTGTGGCAACGTTCTTAAGCTAATTAGATGATAAAACGGATTCAGAGTGGAGTAGAAAGTCTCTAGGAGGTGACCTTGAGCCACGGAAAACTGAGACTCTGGCAACAACAAAAAGATCTTAAAGGTAACGGCATTTTCCTTTGAAAAAGCTGGAAGTTGAAGGCAGGGATATCTCATGGATTGTGAAAAGATATATTAGACACAGGAAACATTTGAGAACACTGTGGATAGAATGAATGGGTGTCGGCAGAGGGCAAGCACACAAGTGAGTGCCACGGGTCAGGATGGGGCCTGTTGTCAGGGTCAGGCAGGTTGGATGCGGGATGACAGAGTGTTGGGCTGCCCTAGTTGGGAACGTTAGGAGTCATTCAGAGTGAATTACAAAAGGAGTAAGAAAGTAATTATGTTTAAAGGGGTGTGTGTATATGTCGATCAGGCTTAGCCGTGCCAAATTTATCCA
Source organism: Equus quagga (assembly GCF_021613505.1). Lineage (NCBI taxonomy): Eukaryota > Metazoa > Chordata > Mammalia > Perissodactyla > Equidae > Equus > Equus quagga. The sequence continues at coordinate 12,937,169 of NC_060285.1, forward strand.
GCTATCAGGGTTCCAAAAAACTGTCCGTGTGTGCCCTCCTACATTAGGGTGTGCTGTGGCCATGCTAATCCCCATTTTTTGTTTTATTTCAAATCACACACAGATAGAATCTGCAAACTGCTTCAGATCAAACAGGTCTGATTGTGTGTAAATACATATGTCCTTTTTAATTTTTATTATTAATGGTTGCTTCAGTTCTGCATCAATGCATGGTTAAAAGCAATACACATCAGCTATTTCATGACTTCATATCTCCAAATGAATTATTTCTCCTCTTTTTTTGTTTGTTTGTTTGTGCAGTCAGCTGAAGAAATGTTAACATCTCACTCTAAATCTCTCAGTGGAGTCTCTGTTCCCTTCTCTGATATAACAGATGGGTTACTGCTTGTTATAATTATTAACATTGTGGTGTGGGCCAGGGCTAGGGTGGGCAAGATTTACTATTTCTTTGGGCTGGGGAGGGGCCAGTCGTTAGGGTATGGAATGTTAACTCAAGTGGTGACTGACTGTTTCCGTAATACCAGGTCGTTGTGGCTGCACGCTCTAGTAATTGAGGCTGTGTACTTCACCGAGCTTGTGGTAGAGCCTAGGGCAAACCGCTGTCCCAAGAGAATGCTGGGATAGATAGAGTTAGCCAATACAGTCTGAACGTGGTGATTTTGCTGGTTGTTTTAGCTCCAGATGTCGGCATGCTTAGTTTTTAATGTGATTAATAAATGTGGCGCCATCTCCCCTTCCCACGCCTGGACCCTGTCTCTCCCACCCTTCCCCACCCGTGTTCTCTTTGAAAAACTTAAGAAACAGTAATGAAAACCTTGGTGTTTCAAACTGCACTTTGTTCTCATGTTGTGTAAGACTTCAGATTTGCTTTCAGAATGAAAATTGAGAAAACAGTTTCTCAGCCTGGAATCTTATTCACTCCAAAATCTGGAACAGAAATAAATGTATCTGAATTTTCTTTGTTTTATATTATGTGATATGTTTTGTTGAAAACAGCAGCAGAAATACTTTGAAGTAAGACTGCATCTAAGAGGAGTAAATCCATGATGTACAATTTAATTTTTCTGATTTGGGGGGTGGTCCTCAATGAATTACCAGGTTAGTTTATTAGGATATGACCTGCCCGTCCTCCACCCAGACCCCTACAAAGGGCCTCTCTGTAGCATCATTATCGTAAAGTAATTAGGAGAGTAGTCATGTTGGAATATTATCGGCTTTAAAAAAATGAATGTCGTTTTCCTGAATGCTGATGCTCTTCTTGATCCTTTTGTTCTCAATAAAGCATTTGCATCGCTGTCCTATCTTCCTGAATTTAAACAGCAGAGAGCCTCAACAGAGTCCAACTCCAAAGTCAGAGTTTACTTGTAACAGGAGGAAAGTGCTGCAGGCACATTCTCTCCATTTCCTTCTGCCTTGGAGGCAAGCTTCGTTCCCAGTCTGATCGTTTTTTTTAATTGTTTTGATTAACAATAACATTACCCCCAAACCATTGAGGTTTTGATGGCTTCTTGCAGGCTGAGGAAAGTGAGGGGAACTGCTTCTCTCAGTAACCTCATTCAGAGCCTCTTTGTGCAGCGCCGCTCATAGCCCAGGTTTGATACAATCCCCTTATCTCTGACTTACTGAGAGTCTGTCAGCGCTTCTGAGCCTCAGGACCCCTTAATGAGAATGTATACCTCTGCCCTAAGGGGCAGAACTTCAGTTTTTAACTGTTTTGCTCAGGTAAACATAAATTGGGCTTTCCTTGCCTTTATTACCTTGACTTCTGAAATTTTTGAAGATTATTTTTGCTGTTTGAAGGAATGCTAAAGAGACAAACCATGTAACGCTTGTTTACCACATTATCGTTGTTTACAAAGAAGGTTTACTAACAGTAACCCTGCTGGAGACATCACACTAGCAAACTTTAATTCTAAACTAATGGAATCGGCTCTGGTTATAATGAAAAGCTGAGCCTTTAAGGTTCATTTAAAGCTTAAAATTTCAACTACAATGATTAGCCTGTTGCTTTGTTTAACAAATGCTTTTACTGCTTCATTTCCTCTTTAGAAGTTTACAGAAAGAAATGGCACTTTAGTCAGTTGAACATGCGTCCGTGCATGTGTATGTGGAGGGCAGTGTCCGTGTTGCAGCCTGCCCACAGGGTGCCCAGCTTTGCCCTCCCATAGACCTGGCTGGGATTCACAGGAAACGTGTTGATCACAAATAGCCCCTGAGGATGCCTCCTGCCGCGTCCCTATCCGTTACCATTTTGTTGCCAGTGTTGTAATAGTAATTAGAATTTCTTATTTATATGAAAATCTGTAGAAGAATTTGTAATTGAGAAAGAAATGTTTACTTTTCTGAGTCGTTCACTTGAAGAACAGAGAGGGAATAATACATAACCACTGAAAACCAGTCAGGGATTTTTTTAAATGTACATTTGAAGCCATTTCTGATGACTTCGAGCAGCATAAATTTAACGAGCAAATTTCCTCCACATGCAGTTTCTTTAGTTAGAGAAAGCATATGATATAGGAAAGAAGCAAAAAGCTTTAGAAGCCTCTAAGAGATTACAGCTATTTCCAAAATAAGATCTGAACAGAAATGAAAGCAACGAGCTAGAGGCCGCGCTGTCGGATGGCTAAGAAAAGCACGGGTCCCATTAGAAAATGCCTGTTTTCAATCCTGAGAAATAATACAGAAGTAAATTTAGGATTTCTTTTGCAGATTTAGCCAAAATTGAACATTTGAAGGATTCGAAAGCAGAAAGCACAGGGCAGAAAGCTTTAGATATCTGTAAGAAGTGGACACTCAGATCCACAGAAACGGAACTCGCTCTTCCACTACTGAAATGGTGTCAGGATGGACCAGTGGAACCTAATTACATTTGATGGGGAAAGGACAATAATAAAAATTCACACCTGAATTAGGTTTAGGTAAAATGAGTTCTGGAAGGGTAAAGAAAATGTAGGGGCTTGCCACTTTGCAAATAGCCTGTCTCACATGGCGTTTGTTGTGATGTCTCTGAAATCTTGATGAAGGCCTACGATGCTTCGCCCTGACAGTGGGACCCTTTTGAGTGTTTGGTTCATCTGAACTGAGGTGAAATAGCAGGATGTGGGAGTTTGAAACTCGAGGACTGAGAGGGTATTTGAACCACTGGAAACAAAGCTCTGGAGCTGCTTTGAGATGAGGGTGTAGGAATCTCAGAATCTTTTACGGAAGGAAGACGAATGCAGCTAAACGCGTGGGGGAGAGGGGTCCCTACTCTATTTGAATCCAGCCAGAGGATCCTCAGCCTGATTTGCCCGAGTCTAAAATACAGATTCAAGTTGGCAAACTTTTTCCGTAAAGGGCCAAGGGATAAATATTTTCAGCTTTGTGGGCCATACGCACTTTGTCACAACTACTTTTAAAAACTGGTGGGAGCTGCGTTGACTTACAGACTGAAGTCTGCCAACCGCTGGTCTGCACTGGTTTTTCTTTCTCAATATTACCTGATTATTTTAGCCTCCAGGCAAAAGTGCTGGGCCGGGGGAGCGGAGCACTGTGTGGGACCTTTCTGTTAGGCGCTGTAGTCTCTCAGTAGTAAATCGATCTGAGCACACGTCAGAGGATCTGAAGTTAACACCTGTAAATTCACTGTTTTAATTCTGTACATTTCCTTGTCAGTCAAAGTTCTCCAAACTTCCTGTAAATATTTTCCCTGTTGAAAGTTCCAACAGACTGTGATACAGTAAGATCCAAAATCATATCTTCATTTCTTAAATTTGAGAACAGGTCCCCCGTATATAGTTTATTTTTGTTACTATCACAAATTGGAAAGCAAATCCCTGCACTGGGTGGAGCTCAGCTTTGTACCAGAGGAATAACATGGAGACCGATGCAGTTTGAAACATTCTCTTCCCGTGTGCGTGTCCGTGTTCGTGTCTGTCCCCGTGTCTGCGTCTGTCTGCGTGTGGGTGGGTGTGTTCATCTGTGCATCCAGGGGAGAGGTGTCTGTAAAGTCAGTTCTCTTCTCTCCTGTAGGGTGGATATGCAGCCTACAGATATGCACAGCCTGCCACTGCGACCGCGGCCACAGCTGCTGCAGCCGCTGCAGCCGCTTACAGCGACGGGTACGTACCAAGAGGGACAGGGAGCACGGCACCACGCCCAGGCGGCCCCCTCTCCTCCCTGCTCCATTTCCACGGCACCGAGCACACGGGGCTGCCTAGCCTGGCTCCTTCTGGACTCCGTCACGCCAGAAGCGCAGTGGCACTGACTCCTCCGCTCCCTGTCTCTGGTTCTTGTCTCTTGTTGGCTTTGGCCCCCATCTCCCGCTTGCTCATCTCCAGCTCCCTTCTTTTCCATTTTGTAGAAGTACTTCAGAATTTCTCAGAGTTGCTGCATTTAGGACTAGAAATAGAAAGATTTTTTCCATTCTGCCAGTTTCCTAATAACATTCCAAGAGCAAGTTGCTCACAAGTCCTTAGCACAGGAAACCCTTTGATTTCTTTGGATCACTGTCATTCCTGTATCTCCCTGATTGTATTTCTTCTTTCCAGTTATGGCAGGGTGTACACAGCCGACCCCTACCATGCCCTTGCCCCTGCCGCTAGCTATGGAGTTGGCGCTGTGGTAAGTATATGGACCTTTTTTTAGAAGACGTTTTGCTCCTTCTAACTTAAACCTAGAGACTACGAAAGATCTAGGGAATAAGTTCAGCCCTTCTTCCATTGAACCGCATAGGACTGACCGTCTGGAAATTTCACGTCACCTCCATCTGTGTGTTATAGTGTGACTGCATGGCCTCGTTAAGGACAGCAGAAAGGAATGAATAGTGACAGCCTGCTCTGAGTAACAGCATTGTTTGAGAGAGAGAAGGGAACAGGTTGTTGTTTTATATTGACTCAAATATTGGGTGCGTACCTGTGTCACACTTTTATTGATGGGGGTCACCAAGACCTCAGGGACAGAAGACTGTCCAGTTCTCACAGTAAGCTTTTCAGAAAACTTAATGTGTGTAAGTTGCAAATGCAAAGACATTTTATTAGTAACATTTGTGGCAAAATGTGGTATTTTCATAAAAGTGTAGAAGAAGTCCTCAGAGCTTGTCTAGAATAATCCTTCCTACTCAAACTCAAATCCCACTGCAGTATTTCTGTGTGGGCCCAGACGGCTCCAGGTCTAGTGATCGGGACACACCGGCTGCAGCAAAGACAGGCCGTTCCACAGCGCCACGTCCTAATGCCAGACATCTCTGCAGTCCAGAGTGCACTGGGCCACTGCCTGGTGACATCGGCGAAGGTGTTGGAGAGGGAGGCAGAGTGATGAGCCAGATTAAGACTCAGAGGACTAGGAGAGAGCCCGTCGCTTCTCATCCCAAACCACTGCCAAGGGAGGTTCGCGGGAGGAAGTGCCAGGGCCCCGGGGGAACGGATGTGTAGAATTGGCGTAGAGACGTGCAGTGTAAAGCAAGCAGTGGGCGTTCCTGAGATGTCATTTAGTGCCAGTGACATACATCCTGTATTTGAAGATTGACTCAAGGAGAGAGATGTTCCTAGGGAGTTTTTAGTTGGAGAAGGGAAGCCATTAGATAAAGATAAAACAGAAGTAAAGCCGAGTTAAAACCCCAGTTATGTGTCTAATTCGGATATGTCAAGAAACACCGTAGTTGGTGTATCTTCTGCACTCTAGAGGAGGTAGATTTCATCAGCAGAGAGATTGACGCGGGTTTAAACCCAGCACTGTCTCAAACGTGGGACGTGATGGACGATGGTCAGAAGTCACATGCTCTCCGTCGACAGGTGATGAGGGAAGAAGGGAAAATCAGCAGTCTGCTCAGGTCAGAAAGGTGGGAAAGATCCGTGCTTTTAGAAATCAAATTAGTGTTGAATGGCCCTTCTGTGCTAATTCACGCTGGTAATGAGGCGGACCATTATCATACTCTCCATGAGATATCAGGTCGACAGTAAATGTTTTGGGCTCTGGTTTGAGCATCTCAGAGACAGAAGTTGGCTTCCTGACTTCACTGCACCAGGCAACATCTGTCAGTTGCTTTGAAGCTTCTAAGGAAGCTATTTTTCTAAACCCCTTCTCAGGACATTTTTCTTCATTTTTAATGCTTCTCTTACTCATCAACCTTTTTATGATTTTTGTGTCTTTAATTACTGCAGGCGAGTTTATACCGAGGTGGCTACAGCCGATTTGCCCCCTACTGAAGTGACGTGAGACCCTGCAAATGGGACAGCCCCCCAGTTCATGAGGCCTGGCTATTGCAATATTTACTAGTAGAGGAACTCTATAGCAAGATGAAGAGGAAAAACAAACAAACAAAAAAACACAAAAAAAGAGAGTACTTTTTTATACCTCACTATGTTCTTTGAATATGTATTTTTCCTTTAAATTTCTGCCTTTAATTCTTTTGTTCCAAAGATTGTGCATTTTTTTCTTTTTTCTTTTTTTCTTTTTTTTAACTGTGGTAAAAAAAAAAAATAATGCATTTCCATGTCTGTATGTCCGTGCTTAGCTTATTCTGTCAGTCACGGAAGAGGCGGTTACTGAGGAAGAAGAGAGATTAGGAGCCGATAAATGCATCTGATCAGAAATCAGCAGACAGAATACCCAAAGTCTGTCTAGTGCTGAATGGCTGGGGGACAAGCAGAAGTGCAAGAGATCTTTCTGCAACAGGACGTTCTTCTAGTCTCCTGAGTTTCTGGTCTGTGGCAGGCAGTTCTGCTTGGCTGTGGCTGGAATCCACATGCTGATAGATGATAGGAATTTGTGCTTGCACAGCAGGAGGATTAAAAAGACACTTTTCCTCTTCTCTGCCCTCCTGTCTTCTCCATTCTTTTTACAATCATCTTACATGCACAGCCTGAGACAGTTGGCATAGTTTTTGGAATTATAGTATTAATATTTCCAAACGTGCTCTCAGACTGTGGGTAATAAACACCTCATTAGGAAACCAATCTCAGAATGAACTCTGGAGTATGAAAAAGATCATTCCTTTCTTTCCTGTAATCCTGGCATTCCTGCTGGGCTTCTTCCCCTTTGATTGAACCGCAGCATAGCTCATCTATCCTTTTATTAACACCCTGTCCCCATGTCCTTAAGATTCAGGAATTTAGGACCCAGGGACAAAGGAATAAATTGCCAGCAGCCAGATTTCCCCCAGGTGTTTGGGCATAGCTTGAGGATTAGAAGAGCCAATAGAAGAGAGCAAGGAAGAGAAAAGGGATATTAGATGATGTCGGGCAAGGCACTCTGATATTCCTTATCTTTCTCTTGCATCAAAAGTCAGTACAAAGTATAAAACATATACTAAAGACTCTGTTGACAAAAGATGAAGCGCCGAGTCCTAGGTCAGCTGTCCCTGGAAGTTCTGGTGATGAGGGCATGAGAGGTCAGGCTAAGGCACTTTGTACTAGCTCCAAAGCCATAGGAATTTTCATCCTCCAGAGCCTTTAGAAATCACTTGTCTGTCCACAGTCTTGAGCCCTCATGGCCATTCCACCCAGCTTCTCATTCTTCTCCAAAGACACCCAGCTGAGCACCTGGACCGCTTGGTATACATGAACACTACAGGACGTGAAACACAGCCCCTGAGGTTGCTCCCCTCCTCTATTGGAAGGAGGGTCTGACATGGCGAGGATCTTACATGTTGCCAGAAAGAAGAGTCACATGGTGGCCACAGCAGTGAGTCACTGCTACTGCTCCCTGGCTTCAATTTCATGTATATTACTGCGCTAGGGGAGAAAGTGTTTCTCTTCTAGCCATTAGCTATTAATGATAAGGGCAAGGGTCCTGCAGCATTTCCAAAATGAAGGCATTAGGAAATAGAGAAGCACGGTCTGTTTGGCTCCCTGGTCTATTCACATTGGTACTGGGTGACCTTTCACCCAAGGATAGCTGCTAAAGGGAGTAATTCAGAGACATGGAGCTTCTGGTTGGTTATGGGTTTGTTTTTGCTTTGTTTTTTTTACTCCTGCCTCCACACATGTTCTTGACTGATAACTGATTCATGTCCCTGAATTAAAATGACTGACATATGACAGCATCAAGCTTTCTTTGTAAGCAGACTGATATATCGGGGAGGGACTGGCCTGTCTTCTCCCCCTTCAGAATGCTCTGTCTCCTAATAGCTGGGAGAGAGGCTGTCCTTGAAGCTAGGGGAGACATCAAGAAAGCTGGAGGCCTCGATGCAATTCTTACTGATTCTGGGAAGCAGTACGTAGAATAGGGGAGACCAGACTGCCCGGTCCACTGGCCATTTTTTAAGGGTTCCCCTCCCCAAGCCAAAGTTTGGTTTGTTGCTGTTAAGACAATTTTTGTTGTATGTATATAAATATTTTAGTTAGAGGAACGGGGAGTGGGCTGTGGCACTTTCGCAGTTCTAGGGAATGGGGGCAAGGAGGGTATTTTTCTTTCTTTTGCTTTTGTTTGGAGGGAGAGCTTTTGCTGACTAAAGAAACAGAAATTTCATGTCATGTTTAAATAGAGGCCATTCTCACAAAACGACAAGCCACCACTCAGTGGTGACAAGGCCAAATTCTAAATGGTTGTATTCATAGCAGGGGAAGAGAATAGGGCAATGAGTTTAAGAATTTTCTCTTCTTTTTTCCAGAAAGAGATAAGGATGATGGGAAAGGAGAGAAGGCAGCTCCCACAGCCCTTTTCAAAGAGGCCGGAGCATGAGCTCGAGGTCGCTCTTGTGCGTTTCAGTTCAGCTGGCTCTGGCTGAGGCCTCCACGGGCAAGCTGTGCTTCCAGTGGGCTCGGCTGCATTTCCAGGGATGGTTCTAATCACACTGCTTCCTCTAGCGCCCCTTTCTGAGAAAGACAAAGTAGAGTTCTGCTTTTGTTAAAGGGCCTTTGGTTCTTGGTGTCATCACTATCGGGCTCCCCATCAGCTCTTGAGCTTTGAGACTCCAGGCAGTCATCTTCATCAGAGGCAGGTGTCTCCAAGCATCCGTGCTTCTATATTCCTGACTCTAGTTCCCCTTGGACTAAACAGAGGCAGAAGAGAGTTTGGCACCTTGTGAGTTCGATAGAGGATGCTGGTTGATAATTCCAGAAAACTTAGTAATGCTGAATCGCAGTGCGTGGATGACTCGAGACAGCTTTGCAGCGTAGCGTGACACGGACTTTCTGTAGTAAGCGTCTTACTCTTAGAAGCTGGGCTCCTTTAAGGAGACCTCTAGTGAACACTTTTATCTAAATACCCCTCATTCGGCCCAGAGATCTGCCCATAGGTCTTTTCCAGAACTCCCTGTGTTACATAGTTCAGCTTCTGTTAACCCAGATCAGCCATTGTGATTCATCGTTTTTAAGGCTCAGGTTTTACAAAACCTACTGTCACCATCATCCTCCAACAGCCACAATCGGAATTGAGCCAATTTTATTTCCTTGAAAAAGAAGGGGACTGGGGCTCCGCTCTCAGTTTAAGGGGGCTGGTGGAGAGCTGCCCGATAGAAATCGAGGACAGCGGCTTCTCCTCCCGGTGTGACTCCTCAGGGGCCGATGTGCTCTCAGTTTAGATCATACTTTCCTAGAGAGAGCAAAGTCGGTGAATCCCCGCCACCCTGTAACAAGTCACGCAGCTTCCACATGAGGGCGCTGTCAGCTCGGGATGGAAGCCGACCCAAGGAGCTACACGAAGGGCCCGCTGACCCCCTTCCCTCTGGCAGGAGAGCAAGGCGAGCAAGGGGCAGTCCGCAAGGCTCTCAGACCCGGGAGGAGGCGCGGGGGAGCTGACTGAGCCCTCCCCTTTCGCCAAGTCCAGCGCTGCTCTGCTGCTTGCCGCCCTCTAGCACAGGGACATTTGCAGAATTGCAGGTTCTATTCCCCCAGATAATAGGAGGAAAGGGACTTCGGGGGGTGGGGAAGGGGTAGTGGTGTTTTAAAAGCATAAGTCACCTGTTTGCACTGTTTTAAGATAGGAGAAAAATAGTGGGCAAGGTGAGCATCAATGTAAATTTGTGTGTTTTTATTTTGTCATGCTCTTGAAACTGTTGACCATGTGTAGTATACACCAGTGAAACTTGATTCTCTGTTGCATAAAACACTATCTTTTGGAAATGTTACTGTCCAGAAGCCTCCTCCCTCCCTTTCCCTTCTCCTCTCTACTTCCTTCATCCTTGCTTTACTGATCGGCCAGGCCATAACCATCCGCGAGCTGGACCCTTTCCAGGTGGGCTCTGGTCCTAAGCCAGTGTGCACCCTCTGGGTTAGTGAGTGCAGGAGAGTCCCCGGCACCTGTCTTTCCAGTCAGGCTTACAGACCAGACTGCAGCGATTAGCAGGTTCCTCCAGCAGATGCACTAGGGCCGAGGAGCCGAGGGCGGCGGGACTCCTCGAGCATTGCCTTCGGCTGTGGCAGCTGAGTTCTCATGCACGTTACCGGAACTGTAGCCAGCTACAGTTTACTCAGGAAAACGGTCGATCACTTCAGCCATGGTAGTGCTGGTTGGCAGGGCTTGGTAACTGAGAGAACTGCTCGTCAGCCGAAACTCCAACCTTGCCTTCAAGGAGGCTGCCAGCGAGGGATTCGGCCCCTCCGTCTGGTTGTCATGTATGTGCCGGTGTCGTGAGGGCCCAGCTCACACTGGCAAGGGATCACGGATTCTCTTTTCCTCCCACCCTGCCCCTGTTACCAACACCAGATTCCCAGGGGGTACGTGAGTTTTTGAATTTTTGAAAAATGTTTTTTGGTTTGGCTTTTCTGGGGACTGATAAGTGCTTTAAACAATGTCTGCACCCCATCAAGACTCCCAGCTTAGTCATTCTCCTCTATTTTTCTGTTCACAGTATTTTGGTGTGTGTGTGCTCGTTTTGGCAGCTCATTTTGGCTGTATTATATATCGAGTGATGAATTGATCCTCTTTTTCTCCCTACGGGATATGAATTGTTTTTTTCTTGTGTTATAATTCTGCTTGTGACTAGCTGGAGCAAACCTGGGGCTGGCACACGTAAGCTAGGGCTGCAAAGGGCTAAGAGAACCAGTGGGGTTTACTTGTCCCTAACAGGCCGACCTACCTGAATCTCTGAGCTTTTCAGTCCAAATCTTTGCAAGGCTAAAAACGCCACAGAACCTCCTCTGCTCCCCACTCCCCGTGGCAGGGACTAAACCATCCCTACATGCAACGTGCGGTCTCTCCGGCCCCTCCCATTGCCGTGGCAAACAGGTACCTTTGGGGCGTGGGGGCCTCACATGGGATGCTTGTATAATTGACCACCTCGCCTTTCCTACCCCCTCCCCTCCTCCCCAGAATCGCTTCCTAGGACCCCCGAGCTGCTTGCCCAGGGTCCTGTTTCCCTGCAGACTCCAGAGAAGCACCCAGGGCTTTGTGACAGTCTCTCCTGCCCTCCCCTCCTCGTTAAGAATCATATTGTATAGTAGCTTTCAGACCATACAGTATTCATTGGGTTACTCCTCTTATTATCAAGTAGCTGGAATTGTGAAGGTCGGAGTAGTTAGATCTTTAGCTTTTATTCCTTATTTTTTGTATTACTATCCATGTGTATAAATTATTGATCATGTTGCTGGCTTTTATAAACTCTAAGCGAAGGAGGAGCTCTGCCTCTGCCTTTGCGAATGGTAATGAAGCACTGTTTTTAAATAAAAGAGAGAAACACCATTCTCTGGCCTGTGTGTGTTGATCCTCCATCCCTGTTGCCCCTTCCTGACACGCAAAACTTGGATTTGACTTCTTAAGATGGGAAGAAGGCAGGCAGACCGCAATGCTTCCTGAACAGAAGGCCCTCCGTCCCGTGGGCAGCCGGGAGGTGGTGAGGCCGGGCCGGGACCGGGTGAGCCGCTCTGCGCTTCCTCCGGCTCGGGAGCTCCGCGCTGTGCAGAAGGTGTCTTTTGTGCTTCTGATCTGAAACCTCCTCTCAGCTTCACTTCACCTTTTGTCCTCTCCACTTCCCACTTACTGCTACTCTCCCCGTGCCTCGGAAGCTGCCCCTCACCCCCACCGGCCCAGGCCACCCACTCGACCTTCCTGAAGCGTCGGCCCTTCCGTCTCGCTGCGTCCACCCCTGCTTTCCCCGGGCTCCTGCGCTTTTTCCTTCCAAGTGGGGAATGTTCTTCAAAGGCTGCTGCGTGGTCCTTTGCTTTCTTGCCTGTGCTTCTCAACCCTCCCTCCTATGTTGGTTTCTCTGCCAGTAATTCCCAAATCTCTGAAATTCCTCATGAATCTCCAAGTCCCTTAACTTGGCTCTCAGGTCACCTAGCTTCCTGTTTCTTGGCGAAGATGAAGGCCACCACACGGGATCTCCCTGCATGAGCTCTTGCTACCAGAGCTGGGCAGCTCATTGACTTCCCACCGTCCCTTCCCTTTCTCTCCTGTCCTCCCGGAAGAGGCGTTTCTCATATACAAGCTGACCCCTGGCTGTGCTCTGCATCTAGTCCCTTTCCTGCTTTCTCAGGGACCTGGCTTCGTCGTCCCCTCCTGCATGGTTAACCTTTTCCTCTCTGCTAGTCCCTGTGGGATTTAAACGTGCTCCAATCTTTTAACACATTAAAAAAAAAATTTTTCAAGATGCCAAGTCCTCTCCTTCATGACAAACTTCTGGAGTAGGTTCCTGCCCGCTGACTCCAATTACCTGCTCCTCACACTGCTGTCTTCGCTCCTCCCTCCAGGACCCTGAAGCAGCCCTCTCGTGATGACAGCAAATGGACCTGTCCCGGTGCACTTGGCCTCTATAGTGTAGCATTGCCAAGTATTCCCAAGACCCTTCCACTTGCATGTCAGGCTGTGACAGGCCAGGGGCCTGAGTTCCTCCACTACTGCCCCCTAATAGAAGCAAATGGCTGGCCTCGTCTCCATAAGTGGTCTCTCTGCCTCCATCTTTTCCCCAGCAACACCCTGCCACCAAGTCTGTTCTCTGCAGCCGCCTGTTAGAATGTGAATTGGATCGTGATGTGTTTCTGCCCAAAACATCCCCTGGTCAGTTTCAAGTCCTTGTCCCCGTCTGTAAAGCCCTGGGTAATGTGCTCCCCTCCCAGGTTGTTCGTGGTCTGTCTCCTGTACTAGGCTCTAAGCACCTGGAGGTCAGCAGCTGTGTCCTGTTCACTGCTGTATCTGCAATGCCTGGCACATAGTAAGCGTTCAATAAATATTTGTTGAATACTTTACTTTCTTATGTAAAGTGACACAGTTTCCACCCTGCCTTCCTCCGTCTTACCACCCCTAGAAATAATAGTGGATGCTTCCAGAGCGCTGTCAGAGCCCTTCACACACAGCCATTCAGTCTTCCCTGCGGCCCTCAGGCAGGTGCTTGGGCGGCACCCCTACCCAGGCCTTTCTGGCTCCTATGCTGCTCGCTGGGTGGCCATGTGAGCAAAGTCCTGACTGCTCTCTCCCGAGGCCATTCCTGGGGTGGCGGTGCAGCTGGTAACCCTGAGGAAGGCAGTGGTGTGTCTCTCCAGGATAAAGAACAGGCTGGCTCATTGCCTGCTGAGAAAGAGGTGGCTCCTCAGTGTTCCTCAGCTGCACTGCAGACCTACTGCGTGTACAGCATCCGTCTGGGCCCATGTCACCTCCCCCCACCCCATGGGCTTGGGCACCAGGAGAACCGTTCCATATGCCAGTGCTTATGCTGCCTGCTGTGCCATGAGGAATAACGTCCTTTGTCTCTGGCTCAGCCTTGTGTCTTCTGCCAGAATCCATGAAACAGAACAGGCTAACTTAGCTTCTAAGGAGGGAGAACTCAAAGTCCGGACCCAACGGTGGTGTTACTCCGTATTAGAGATGAGGAGGCTGAAGCGTGGAGAGATGGAGTAACTTGCCAGAGTCACAGACATAGACGTGGCAGAACAGGATCCAGAGGCGGTCTGGCTCCCAAGTCTGTGCCCTTGGACTTCTGAACTTGAGTGTTTCTAGTGCTTCTCTTGTAGAAGCTCCTGCAGAAATCTGCGAGCTGGATGGCTGGACAGATAGACGGACAGGTTGAAGGCTACCTAGGTGCGATATAGTGATTTATAACAAATACATGTGTTTGGTCATTCAGGTGACCAAAATATATTTCTTATCTATATATGGTCTTCACTTACAGTTCCTGACTCAGCTCCCAAAACCCTTGAAATTTCCTGAGCAATAAGAACAACGGAGCATCCTTTGTTATAACATTTGGTGTCTTGGCCTCAGTTCCTGGAAACGCTTCAGAGCGATAGAGGTGGGATGGGTGTCTCGTTATTCACAAGCAGCCCCTTTCCACCACGACTGGGTTTATGTTAATGAGGTGACTTTTGGAGATCACCCCAGGATGGGGGCTGGTTGCCAGGGGAACCAGCCCTGAAGAGAGGGGTGGAAGTTTCAGTCCCACACCCTGATTGCTGGGGAGGGGAGAGGGGTTAGAGGTGGGCTCCGTCACCAATGGCCGATGATTCGATCGGTTGCGCCTGTGGAATGAGGCCTCCTTAAAAGCCCAAAGGGAGGGGTTCGGAGAGCTCCCGGGTCGGGACCAGAACGCTGCCACGTGCCGCTGTGCAGGCCCCGGACCCACGAGGCCAGGAGCTCCTTTGTCCGCGGCCTCGCCCTCTGTACCTCCTCATCTGGCTCTTGATTTGTATCCTTTAATGGCCTCTGTAACAATTCGGCAATCTAGGGAGTAAACGAGTTTCCTGAGTTCTGTGAGCTGTTCTGGTGAAAACTGAATCCGAGGAGGGGGTCATGGGAACCTCTGCTTCACAGCCAGTTGGTCAGAGGCACAGGTGACAACCTGGGCTTGGTGTTGATGTCTGAGGGCAGCCTTTTGGGACTAAACCCTTAACCTGTGGCATCTGCTGCTGTCTCTGGGTAGGTAGTTTCAGAGCTGAGGTGAATTTTCGACACCCCGCTGGTGTCTGAGCGTTGCTTGTTGGCATGGGGAAGCGCATGCGCACACGCACACATTAGAATTGGGTCCAGGAGCCACAAAGACTAGGCTGCCTTGATTTTCAGCCATTGCTAACACCCCGCCATGGCTTCATTCGGTAGTGAGGAGACTATTCATCCCAGTGATTTAAGAAGCCAAATTAAGACTAGCAGGCCAGGAGTTGGTCCTCTTTTAAAAAAATTCTTTAATTTTGATGTAAATATTTATTAGCTATTCTTTCCATTTCATAAAACAATAAGTCACATAATAAAAAACTTGAAAAATACAGAATGGTAAAAGGAAGAAGAGGAAAGGAACCAAAATGACCTGTAGATAAAGAGCTGCGGTGTGACCCTGCTGTATTCCCTTGTAGGCCTTTGCACACAGGTGACAAAGATGTGATGCCCCCGGCAGGCAAAAGGCGAGAAAGTGCATATACAATTTTCATCCTGCTTTTTTTCCTCCTCATTTGGTAAAATAAACATTTTCCCTGCTAACCAAGTTGTTGACTCTCGTGAACATCATTTTGATAGTGACATAATGTTCTCTCAAGTAGATGAATAGTTGCTATTTAACCAGCCTCCTCGTGTTGGAACATTTTAATGGTGTCCAATTTTTCACAATTATAGATTCTGCAATAAAGGAATAACTTTCTCTCAGTAACAGCTTTTCTCAAATCACTGCCTTTCTCCTTGCAGGGCACTGGGAATGCAGATCAGATCTAAGCTTGAGCGATAGACCCCATGACAAAGATTCTGTGCACGGTGACTGTAATGAGAGATGGGTGGGGGGCAGCGCAAGGAGTGGAGGAGTCACAGGGCACGATTTCTTTTAAATAAAGATTTTTTTTCATTTTAATTATAAATGGACTGTGTGGTTATCTACAGTTTGGAAAATGCACGTGTTCTAAATGTGTGCTGATCTCAGTTTAAATTAACGTAGATATGTAAGTCGTCTTGGTCTCCAGCCCCATCAGTACACACAGAAAATCTGGTCTCTTACAAATTCCCAGGTATTTCTGGAGTCCCCAAGGATTGTCACCAATCACTGCAGGTCTCCCTTCTGTCATCATTGCTGGGTGCCTCGTGGCGAGTGGAGATTTTCCTACCCCGAGTTTTCTTAGCTGAAGACTTGTGTTTTGCGTCTGGTAAACCAAGGTTCCGTGGGGACAGCTTGACCTTCTAGGGCAAAAAGGAAAAGGCAGTCGTTTACTCATTTCTGTCGCATAAGTGCGATCTCACAGAAGGGTCTCCTGAGTGCTCAGATGCCACAGGGCTGGGCGAGGCAATTCTCTCCCTTGACACACCCAGTCCTTGTCCGTCTCATTTGCACCTGGGCCTGGCCTGATGCCCCGCACGGAGGTGCTCAATTAGTATTGGTGCGTTGAATGACTTAACAAATGGCCCCTCTGGCTGGAGTGCACAAAGGTGGTGTGCAGAGGGGGCTCCGGGGGCGAGGCAGAGGCACAGCCTGGGAATGCACGTGGCTTGCAGCACGGAGCAGAATCGTGGCCCCAGCCCCTCACCACCAGGCGCTCCCTCCGCTCTCCCCACAGCCCACCCCACCAGGAGTAAGTGCACTGCCAGGGGCTCCCGCAGCACCCTGTCCTCGCTAATGTCCTTCCGTTTACCTCTCCTCCTTGTTAATGGATTATCTGGGGTCTGTCCCCCTGATAGGCCCCAAGTACCATTAAAGCAGAGACTCTTTTCACACAATGTCCTCAGTGCCCTGCCGGGACCTGGCCTAAGCTTGTGCTCCATGACAGGCAAGGGAGGAGGTGGGCAAGACCCTGTAGAATAGGCATCCTAGTGTCTCAGAGTGCACCCCCCAAATCTGCCCCTGGTCATTAAGAAGCTAGACTATACCCAGAGGGGAACAGTACTGATGCTGGAGAGTAAGACAAAGCACCTCAGGCCGTAGAGCAGTGGTCCCCAGCCTCCGCTGCTCAGCAGAATTACTTGGAGATCCTTTACAACTTCTGGAGTCCAGGTCATACCCCAGGTCAATCACATCCCTGGGGTAGGACCCACCCACTCATCGGTCCTTTTTGAAGCTTCCTAGGTGATGCCAACATGCAGACAAATTTGGGAACACGTCCTTGAATCCTTGGCCCTGTCACAGGCCTCAATTAAAATCAGTCGAATGAATGAATGAATGATGAACCTTCACACCTTCAGCAAAGGCTTTTGTGTCCCTTTCTAGGGTGTCAGGCAGTGGCCTTGCTACCCCATCCCATTATCTTCTCTCTGTAAAATTAAAGAGGAGTTTTGAAATTCTTTATTTTCCTGATGGGAGTTTTTGTTTCAGTTTTTTCATCTAGATATTTAATGTCTCAAGAGAGTCAAGAAATAGAAAGTATTTTCAGATAAATATCCTTTTTCAACTCATCAGAAACATCACCTTCATCATGAAATGCCACACTTATGCCATTCAACACCTATTTATGGCGCACCTACCACGTGCCACGCCCTGCTGGGGCTGAGGACACGTCCCCGCCCTCCCAGAGGGTACTCTACAGGAAGAAGGACAGGGAGCATCTGCATACAGACGAATGCGTGGTCAACACTTTGAGAGAAAAGAACGAGAGGCTGGAAAGAACAGGAGGGACCTAATTCAGGTGGGGGCTGGGGAAAGTCCTCTCTGAAGAAAGGACATCGTGATTATCTATTTATATGTCCACTCTATAGCATCCCCCGCCCCGCCATGGGAAGCTCTAGGAGGACCATGACCACACTGTCTTACGCCCACCCCCTTCCTACCTTCTGGTTCAGTGACGGCTCCTCGGAGCCCCGCCTCAGGATGATCAGCTCGTAGCGCCGGGTGAGCTGGCCCAGCCACTGCTCCAGCTCCTTGGCCCACGGTCTCAGCTGCTCCGCCATCTCCGCCCTCGCCCCCGCCTCCAGGTGCCTCCAGTTCTGCAGGAGGCTGTTCACCTCTTGCATAAGAAAGAAGCCAGCCCCAGCAACAGCCATCAGCCGGGCGCCCCTGGTCATGGCCAGAGCTGGGCCCTCAACGGCTCTCTTCACCCCTCTGGCCCTCCAGAAGGGGACACAGCCTGTGGCTGCGAAATTCTTGACCGTAGCCATGAAACCAGAGTTGGCTTTGGCTTTGGCCGTCCGGTAGGCCTGAAGTTCCCTGATGTTGATAACTCCAGCAGATTGCTTAATAGGCAAGTCCGCAGCTCTGACTTCGGACAGGTTTATTCCTCCCAAAGCTTCATTCTCCCCTGTCGCTGGAAGAGACACCAGTCTCCTGGCTCTGTCTCGAGCTGCCGAATTGCTTCTATTTTCTAAGACACTTGTCAAAATGTTGGTCATGACAGCTGCTGCCCCAAGGCCGTGCCCAAGTGCTGAGAGCATCAGACTCCCTCCTACTGTCACAGGTGCCAGGGCCAAACCCAGGAGGCTCACGGCCGCAGAGACAGCACCTGAGGAGCTAGCCACCAGGGGGGTCTTGGTGAGCATCTTGTGGGCTGCATCAACCTGGTCTGCAATGCTGTTCAGTTCTTTGATAGTCTTTTCCAGCTTGTACTTCCATAAGGGAAAACATAAGAGAAACATTTTTTCCTCCTCTGATGGATTTCCATCTGGCACGGACACTTGTTCACGTCGCATCAGCTCTTCAGACAGGAGCCTGTACAGCACATCGGCCTCATCCCTGGGGACAGTCCATATCACGTGATTATTTTTCCGATTCTGGGACAGGTTCCCCAGCGAGGCTAGAACCTTCTACAGTCTGCGTTCTCGAACACATTTAGGGAGCAGGACCTTGGGAATCAAGGTACAATTGGGGAGCAGCGTGACAGAGGGTCCCTCCTTGTGGCCTGGACCCCAGGTGGCTGTGTGTTTATGGCAGAAGCACAGTTCCAGCAATCCCTGGGCTCATCAGGACCGGCTTACTAGCCTGCTCACCCGCGGACAACTCTCTTCTAACTGCATGTGGACACTGATGTGATGAATGAAACAAAACTTAAAAGCATTACAGACTTTTGTCACCAAATCTTTTCTTAATAAATATATGTATGCCTATAGAATATAATTTACACATATCCACCAGGTTGTGAGAATTCTGTTCAGGGAACACGAGTACTGAGATCCCGAAGAGGAGACGGCTGGTTTTCTTTTATGTTAAAAGGGGACCTACCTGGAAATGGTGGTTGCTTCTGGGAGGGGAGCTGGGGAAAAAGCTTTGAGGGAGGCTGACTTCTCACTGTTTGCCCATTTGTTCCTTTTAAGTTTTGTATCGTGTGCATATATTAGAGTTATCGCAAAAAAATTAATAAAATAACCTACACTTCCAAAGAAAAAGGTGCGGGCACCTCCAGCCAGACACCCAAATATCATCTCTTCCACAGAGGATTTACTCCGTGTGACGGCGCTGTGTATTTTGGAAACCGAAACTTGATTTCTAATGAAAGGGTGGACACACGTGGAGGCAGCGGGTTCTGCCCTGGTCACTTGTTAACGGGCAAGGAGGAGAAGCACGGAGTCGTAAGAAAAGTGATGAAGAAGAAGAAGATGTACGACTGAGAAAAGTCTCTCCACGAACTCAAATGTTCCCTGTATTTTGGGGAAAAGACCACCATTATTCCGTATTTTGCGGAATCAGTTTGCTCCAGCTCCTGGAGCACCAGAGTCCGCAGGGCCCTGTGGGAGCATCACTGCTCTGAGTAAATCTGTCGTGTAGGATCTGGGGCTTCCAAGGTGGACACCAGTGGACGGTGCAGGACGCTGCCATCAACTTCCTGCAGCGCGTAGCAGAGTCTGACTTGTCTAAGCCTTAAGTTTGTTCCTGTCTGTCTCCTAATTGAGCAACTACAACGCACTGGGCATGGGCTTGAGCCATACTGGAGGGTGGATCGACAGGAAAGAAGGCAGGACTCATGGGATCACTGTCCCGGAACCAAGCAGCCCCCAGGCCTCAAAGGAACTGTTGACAGTGGCTTTAGAGCCCTCTGCCCCGTGGGCAGGGCCATCAGCAGCCTCAGATCAGCCAGCTGACCCCTCCGCAGGGAAGTAGGAGGGGCCTTCTGACAGCCTTCCCCAGCATCAATTCACTCTTAACAAAGACTTGTCAGATGTCTCTGCGATGTCTCTGTACACCGAGGACTTCAACACCCCCAACCTAGATCTTAGAGCTCTAGGATGTTAGAAGCGGAAGGCCCACCCCCGCCGTCTGGTGCGTGGATGGCCGAGGCATGGACTCCCCTGCCGTTGTTGGCGGGAGTGTCTAGACAACTTGCCGCGCTGCCCCAAGGACACCCATACATAGAATGAGTTGTTTGTGGGGCCGGCCCTGTGGCCGCATGGTTAAGTTCGCGTGCTCCACTTTGGCGGCCCGGGGTTCACTGGTTCAGATCCTGGGTGTGGACCTAGCACTGCTCATCAAGCCATGCTGAGGCGGCGTCCCACGTAGCAGAGCCAGCAGGATTTACAACTAGAATACACAACTATGTACTGGGGGGCTTTGGAGAGGAAAAAAAAAAAAGAGGAAGATTGGCAAGAGATATTAGCTCAGGACCAATCTTCCTCATCAAAAAAAAAGAAGAATTGTTCCTGTCCTGATAGGGCAGGAAACTCTAGTTTGTGTGACTTATGAAGATTTTATAATGTAAGAGCTTGAGATAGCACTGCATCTCATTTTACAGAAGCTTATGGACACTGGACAAGAGAGTACAGCCTGTGTCAGGCGCTATGACTGTGTTAGGACTATAACGCTTCAGCCCAGCTCTGTCGCAGAGTCTGGGTGCCCAGGCAGAGGTGTGGAAAGGTAAGTCCCAGGAGTCTGGGTCGCAAGGCAAGACCTAGGCATTTTCGTGGCTTGGGCAAGGGCGGAGAAAGGCTGGGAAGGAGTTCCTGGGTCGGGGGAAATGGAGCAAATTCTGCTTCTAGGATTCTATCATCCAACAAGCCACGTGTCCGGGCCCCTAGTCATGTGCTTACCAAAGGTTTTAAATTTACTTTCCTAAGAACTTTTGTTCTGAGGATGTGTAAATCCTTTTTTTCCCCTTTGTGCACGTCTCTAATGGCAAATGAAGGTAAATGAGACTGTGTGCTCAACACCTCCGCCAACTTTGTTGGAACACATTTGTGTGTTTCAAACTATGAAGATGGTGACCGCACAGCAGCAAAATTCGGATATTAACACTCAGATTCCCTTCCTTCGTTCCTTCCTTCAAATACCGAGTGCCAAGTCTGCGCCACACGCAGGTCTCAATGCTGGGGTTATGGCAGTGAGCACATCACCCCAGTCTCTGCCCTCACAGAACTCACGTTCTGGTCATTTCTTCCCTAGACATCGTTTTTCTAGAATTACCTTTCCAAACCAGTTCTAACCACCATCTCCTCCCAAGCCTCTGGATGAACCAGTAGCCAGCATATTTCTTCTCTAGTCATCTGGGCCCACAAAGGGTTAACGATGCTCCGGTAAAGTGGACTAGCTAATTATAAGATTTGGGAATAAAAAAAACAAGGTTAGAATACATCAAAAATCTTAATGTCTCAAAAACTTCCCATCATTTTTGCCTAATGATTTTAACCAAACAATTCAACTACATAACAGCCAATGCTAACCGGGAGGTAGTCAAACTGGTGATCCCTCAGTTTTCCGGTGGCAAAGGAGATTGGTGAAGGACTTTGGAAATCTTGATATTACATATTAAGTCCCAGCAGTCTTCTGATAATCATCCAATAACCCGACGATGGGCACAAAGATGCTCAGGGCCATGTCGCGTATGAGGCTGCAAACTCGAAAGCAAGAGAGCCCTCCGTGATCTCCAGTCCTGGCGGGGTTGTCCAGGCTCTGCTGAAGCCCCCTGGAGCTGAGCAGCTCACCGGCTGGGTAGCTGTTTGTTTTAACCAGGGAGGTGAGGAGTAGCAGAATGTGCCACCCCAGAATATGCCGCTTTGATATGCTGATTATGTTGAGCTGTAGGCGCTTGAAGAACACATGCAGGGAGAGACTAGCTCTGAACGCCCCTTATCTGCCTAAAGACACCCTCCAAAAGGGACTCAAGAGCTATGGATTCCCCTCCCGGGAGTTTCCTCAACCAGGGACGCTGACTGTCATCACAGAGGAGAAGGCTAGGAGTCGACACACCCAGACAAACGTTGTCAAACTGTCGTGCCTCCCACCTTTTCTTCTAAGAGTCCGTTCATCTTTCCTGAAAATCACGGACTTCCTCCTCAGGGTCCACCTCCCCACTCCCCTGTCCCTATTAAGATGGTATTTCAGACGGAATTCTAAGCCACCTGTGTGAGCTGCTCATTTTCCCCTGGGGCTCTCCCGTGCGCAGGTGAGGTCTACGTGTTAATAGCTTTGACGTGTTTTTCTCTCGTTCATCTGTCTTTTATTACAGGGTCTCGGCCAAGAACTCAGGAGAGTAGAGGGAAAATTACTTTTCCTTCCCTACCCAGGCACCGTTTCACAGTTACTCTTGTTTACAGACTCAGCTTACAGATTCTTTCGTTGCTCAAAAATCACTTGAAATGTATTTTCAATATAATTTGACAAAAATCACCCCCATACTACCACAACGTAACTATCGATTTTATTCATTTATTCCCAGCTATTTTTCAAATGCATATTCTTTTCCACATGGCTTTCATAACATATTGGCTTTGTTTTTAAAATGTAATATTGTACGACAAGTATTTTCCGTATCGCTTCACAGTTGTCATTACGATTATTTTTGATGATTCTATGCTATTTCGTCAAGAGGGGACATACCTTCCTGTCTCTAGACACACTCCCTTTTGTGGCACATTGGGGTCTTCATGTTTTTGTCATCTGTGGTACTCCATATAATGGCCCCAGCCCCGTCCTGGCTGTCCCGGCTTCTGCCTCCACTCTGACCAGGGACTGGACCGTCACTGGCTCCCGCGTCCCCCTCTGCTGTCCGGCTTCTCGGAGCTCTTGTGCAGGACTCCCACGCAGGGCTGGGGAGCGGCTTCTATTTCCAGTTAAACTTGACAAAGGAAGTTACTTGCTGTAGCAGTATTGGCAAGTATGGGCCACTGAGGAGGTCACAGGATGTGTCCACAATTAAACCCAGGGATCTGCTATATCCCTACCCAGAGACACGGTTTGGCCTCCCAGGAGTTCCAGTTTTCATTATTTTTTCAAGTAAGATTTGCTGCTTCTTTACGTTTCACGCTAACCTCATTTCCGTGGTATTTTAAATTGTTCTGATGCTATTACGAATAGTACCTTTCAATGTTGTGTTTTCTGACTTGTTTTGTTAGTCTATCGAAATATCATTCATTTTTAATACTCCTCTGTGCTACACTGAATTTTTACTAATTGTAATAGTTACTGAATGAATAATTCATGAACACATACTGCTGATTTTCTTTCCTATTTTTTCAATACTTATTTTTCTTATTTTGGTTCCGCGCCTTATTGAGTCAGCTTGAATTCTTAAATTATTTAATTTTATGAAATTGACTCTAGTCTTTCTCTGTGGGTTTACAAAAACCACTCTTCGTCCTGATCAGGCGGTGTGTTCCATTCCTGTATTTAAATATTTTTATTAGGACTAGGTGCTGAATTTTCAGACTCTAATGAGACGGTCATAAATTTTTTTTATTTATCCCATGAATATAGTATATTATGTGCATACATTTCCATATATCGAATTATCCTTCTATTCTGTGAAAACCCCAACTCAGTCATTGGCGATTTTTGCATCAGTGTGTTAAAAATTTATATTCTCTAGTATTGTATTCAATATGCTCATCTTGGAGTCATAAATGATATTGAGCTATAGTTTTCTTCCCTTGTAATCAAGTTTTATTATTAGTGTTCTATCTGCTTCGTAGAATACACTCATACTGTGTTTTCTATTTCTGGGACAATTTATATGACATGAGAATTGCTTGTTTTCTGAAGGGTTCGAAGAACTTGCAGATTTCCATATGTTTGCCACACCTTCATGAGATGCATCTGATTTTTTAAGGTTTTTAATGTGATGGATGAGTATGATTCCCTTTCTCTTCCCCACCCCGACTCGGCTCTCCCACCGCTCCCCTACGCCTGTTCTTTTCCGAAGTCTTAAGAAGTAATCACAAAATCCTTGATATTTCCAGCTGAACTTGGTTCTCATTTTCAGCCAACAGGTATTTCTCGTGTCCTTTGAACAGGTGTTTCACAGAAGGAGAAATACAATGGCCAATAAATGTATGAAAAGGTGCTTAACATCATTAGTAGCCAAAGAATGTAAATTTAGACGATAGCAGAATGCTATTTCGTTGATCACTTTGGCAAAAGGAAAAAGAATGACAGCATCTCATGTTGCTGAGAAAGGAGGAGGGGCTGTGTGCTCAGGCTCAGGGTCAGAGCATAAAATGACAGGACTTTGAAAGGATGACCGGCAGCATCTCACAACATAAACAGGACACACTTCGGAATCTCAGGTGCCCCTGCAGAAACTCATCCCACACAAAGGCAATGGCGGGAACACAGAGAAGTGTGTCAGGGTGTTCCCCAGTTGCTCGAAGCAGTAAAAAGAAATGGAAACAATTTTAAATATCCATGTAGGGGGACTGTCGACATTAAAATACGCCAATATCAAATAAAGACTTAGGGCTGTGAAAAAGAACCAGGCAAGTCCATGTGGACTGACCCGGAAGGAGACCCCGGATATATTAAGCACAAGAAAAAAAGTTCAAGAATATGGTCTTGAGAGCTGGCCCGGTGGTGCAGTGGTTAAGTTTGCATGTTCCACTTCAGTGGCCTGGGGTTCCCCAGTTCAGATCCTGGGTGCAGACCTATGCACCGCTTGTCAAGCCATGCTGTGGCAGCATCCCACAGTATAAAGTAGAGGAAGATGGGCATGGATGTCAGCTCAGGGCCAGTCTTCCTCAGCAAAAAGAGGAAGAATGGCAGCAGATGTTAGCTCAGGGCTAATCTTCCTCCAAAAGAAAAGAATACGATCTCGATTTTTTAAAGTATTATATATATGGTACAGGACTAGGGAAAAATTCTAGAAGGAGATACACCAAGGGGTGAGCAGGCTTAGGCTCGGGGTGGGAGACATTGAGGTTGGGGGACGGAAGACCCACACCTGCACCCTGCCCTCGTCTGTCCTATTGAAATTTGTTACAAGAGTCACATGCTACTTTCATAATAAAAACAGTAAAATAAAACAATAACGAGACATCTTTGTTACTCATCCCTTTATCGTTATTAAATCTCCAACCTGTACAGTAAGACACTGAGGGCAGGTCATTAATGCTGCTGAGCACATAGTAAGACAAGCAAAAGTCAAATAAATTAACGTTGTTAAATATTAATATTGTCATCTTTTTAGAAATTTACACGTGACAAGTTTCTCTAACCTGTTATTTTGTCCTTTTGCGTCATTTTTATTTCAGAATATCTCTCGTATGCAGAAAATTATTCAAAACTGGTTTTTGCCCAATGTGATACTCTTGACTTATGAATGCTATTAGTATTCATTATTATTTATTGTCATAATTGTTCCGCTTGGATTCGAGTTGCATTATTTTAGGCATTCTGCTTTTTATTTCTTTGCTCTCTTTTCACATCCCACACCGATAGGTGTGGTGACTAGGTTTGAGCTGATGTGGCGAGTGGCTTAGAGTGGCCGCGAGGACAGCCCTCCAACGTAAAAAAGTCTTTGCTTTCTTGTCTGCACTCTACCCGATAAAGGACAGACACTGGGGACACATCAGGATAAGGGCTTAGAGTTCATGATACTAAGATTTTATGTTTAAAATTGTGGCCGACTGTCTCCCAGTCCTGGCCTGGAACAGCTCCTGGGGCGGGAACTCTGTCTCATTTGGGGGAGGGGACGAGAAGGAGGTGCGCTGGGCTAAGGCGCCGCAGAAGCAGAGAGAGCAACCGGGGTGGGAGGCCCGCTGGACGCGGAGCGCTGGGTCTCCCCGAGGTGGCCCGTTTCCTTCCGGTTTTAGTAAATATTCTGCGAGACATTTGTGATTTAGACACAGAATTAGAGGTCACATAAGACCCTGCCTTGTGTGTCATCACTTTCATAGCTTAGTTTCACGAATCCTCGTGTTTCACATTGATCACATCTCTGTTGTTAAAAACGGATCTTTTGCTGGGAAAGCTCAGCGCATCGCGCATTCTGGGAAGAAGCGGTCACAGCGCTTCGCGCCTCGCTTTGCCTCATTTCTCCCCCAGAGGGCGTCGCACTCCTCCTCTGGTTCAGGTTCCCTGATGCTGAGGGACCACGTCTGGCGCAGGCTGTGGTCCCCGCCTGATGAGGGACCGCGCACAGAGGCACCGAGCTCCCTCCCCCGCTGCCTCCTCTCTGCACTCCCGAGACGGGCTGAGCCGGCGAGCTGTCCTCTCTTGCTCCCTCGTCTCTCCTCCGTTGGGCCCTCTTAGCTCAGCAGCTGGAATCCAGACAGCTCTGGAGCTTTGGATCTGGGTTTAAAGGGAGGGAGGGGCTGTCTTGGATTAAACCCCTTTTGCCAGAGAACCCTGGAGATTCAGCCCAAGCCAGGAGAATGGAGGTGCTGTTCTGCTTCCCCTTGTCTCTGGCGCTCCCTCCAGGACCCCGCGGGGAGGAGGTGTGGCTGGACTAAGGCCGAGGTCAGGCACCTCCGGGGTTCCTGCCAGCACAGCCAGATGATGCCCTCCAACCTGAGCACAAAAGCCTGCCGCCGAGGCGCGGTTGGGGGCGGGGAGGCGAACACAGATGCGGGATCCTGATAACCGAGGGGCCCAGGAGGAGACGCCTCTAATTGTAGGGGGAGTGTGAGCAGGGTCTCGCGGGATTTGGGGCTGGAGTGGGACTTCACATCCTCACCTTCTTCTTAGGGACTGGCATCACCCACGTTCAGGGCCCCATCTCCAGTGTCACCCACTGGAGGTCAAGACAGTACACTGTGGTCAAAACAACTTCCCAAGGAGGAGGGAGGGTGACCTGGGTGGATTCCGGTCGGTGCTGAACTCATGGTGCCCCTGACGGCTCCTTGGCGTTTTTCTCTCTTTCCCGGGGACAGTGGATCCCGGGCCAGAAAAGATGTAGCTTCAACTTGTAAAGAAGAAAAGAGACCCCACAGTCACTCAGAGAGGCAGCGGCTTCATCTGCAGCCAAGGCCCAGTGACTCGGACCTGGGAATTCGTAAACATGAAATCCAGGGAAGATGGTGAGCTCAGAAGGGGAGTGGAGAGCTGAGATGGAACCCCGGGAAATGCCAGCATTATACAGGGCGTTTGAGGAGTGAAAGGAGTCCTTTACAGGCTCTCAGGGGAAGTTGCCCAGGAGGCAGACGTAGAGAGAGGAAACCACAGTTCCGTTTCTCTCGTGTCAAGTCTCTGTCCTCGCTTGGTCACAATAAGGTGACAAACAGAGCTTTTTGCAGGGACTTCCCGTGTGAAGACAATGGATCAGCTTATCAGTTTCTCTCCTCTTGTCTATTATCCAAAAGCAACATGGAAATTGATACAAACACCATCATTAGAAACTGGGAGAGGGGCTGGCCCAGTGGTGCAGCAGTTAAGTTCGCACGTTCCGCTTCTCAGCGGCCCAGGGTTCGCCAGTTCGGATCCCAGGTGCGGACATGGCACCGCTTGGCATGCTATGCTGTGATAGGCGTCCCACATATAAAGTAGAGGAAGATGGGCATGGACGTTAGCTCAGGGCCAGTCTTCCTCAGCAAAAACAGGAGGATTGGTGGCAGATGTTAGCTCAGGGCTAATCTTCTTCTTCTTCAAAAAAAAGGAAAGAAACTAGAAGAAATAGGTAAAATAGATGAAAAGGATGCCAACAGCAATGGGAATGAGCAGGGCTGTGCAAGGAAAAGAAGAGGGGAGGCCGATAATTGCAGGTTTCAGAAAAAGTAGACGATGAAGGCAGCTTTCAGGGGAAATGCCCCTCTTCAAGGTGAGGGCATTCTCAAAGTGCAAAAATAAAACCCCTTGTTGAAATAGTGAGGATGAGGTGTTCAGGTTCCACTAAATCTGAATTGGTTCCGAGAAGCAATGGAGATGGGACTAACTGAGGGCACAAGTGAGACGAGCCATTGGGAGGACGCAGTTTGTCCTCGAGACAGAGAGGAGAAAAGAGGCTACCTTGTGAATAGTCTGAAGACTGCCCAGTCCCGTCGCCCGGGGACACAGGAGGACTGAAATCTCATGTAGAAGGCCCTAGATCAGAGAGAAGAGTTTCACTAGTGTGGGACACAGCCCTGGCTTCTCCTCTACTGGAATCTGCCATAAAGATCTGGCCATAAAAAAAGCCACCAACAGAAGATCTCCACAAAAAATATTAACTCAACAACAACCACCACCAACCCAAGAGAAAAATGGGCAGAAGAATGAATAGACGTTTCTCCAAAGAAGATACACAAATGGCCAATATGTCCATGAGAAGATACTCAACATCACCAATCATTAAAGGCAATGCCAATCAAAACCACAGTGAGATGCTACCTCACACCTGCTAGGATGACTGTTAGAAAAAACCGAAAGACACAGACAATAACAAGCGTTGGTGAGATTGTGGAGAAATTGGAACACTTAAACATTGCTGGTGGGAATGCAAAATGGTGCGGCCACTGCCAACACCACATCGGTTACTCAAATAATTAAAAGTAGAATTCCCATAGGGTCCAGCAATTCCACTTCTGGGTATGTACCCAAAGGAACTGAAAGCAAGACCTCCAATAAATATTTGTACATCCGTGTTCATAGTGGCAGTGTTCACAAGAGCTAAAAGGTAGAAATGACTGAAATGTCCACTGATGGATGAATGGATAAAAAAAGCATAGTGTATATGTGTGTGTGTATATATATATAATGTGTGTGTATATATATATACACACAATGAAATATTATTATGAAACAATGAAACAATTATTCAGTTTCATTATTTCAAAAAATAACAGTAAATATTATTGAGCCTTAAAAAGGAATGAAATTCTGACACATGGCACAACAAGGATGAACCGTGAAGACATTTTGCTAAGTGAAATATGCCAGTCACAAAAGACAGATATTGTACGATTCCGCTTATGTGAGGTGCTGGAGTAGTCGAGTTCATAGAGACAGAGTCGAAGGATGGTTACCAGGGGCTGAAGGATGGGGCAGGAGAGGAGTGATTGTTTAACACGGTCAGAGTTTCAGTTTGGGAAAATGAAACAGAAAGTTCTGGAGATGGATGGTGGTGATGGATGTACAACAATGTGAGTGTACTTAATGCTGCTGAATGGTACACCTAAAAGTGGTTAAAATGGTCAATTTTGTGTTATATATGTTTTATCACAATAGAAAAATATACATTATAGGACAAAAAGGAAGACAGTAAAAACAACAAAAACAAATGGCAGATAAAGAACACTCACCAGAAGAAAAAAAAAAAAAAAAAAAAGAACACTCACCAGAAAAGTGTTGCCAAAAAGCCAATGAAAATCACAAGCAATTATTTTGCAATTAATTTTTTAGAAGTTAGGGAAGCAATTTCCCTTATAAAGCAAAAGCAAAAACCAGAGATCTGAAGGCTAAGGGAAGACATGGCAGGACCCCATGAGGAAATTAAGCAGTGTAGGGGACTGGAATTGGCCACCCCAAGCTATGTCTCTTTGGCATGAGGATTATTTTGGGCTGGTTACTTTTAAAAACTGCAGACAGGAGAGAAACTCTGAAAAGTAGAATATACCTTCCCTTTGTTAAGAGACATTTGCATTTGTAGAGGAAATCTCCACCTGTAAAGGTGTCTCCCTCTCTGAACCAGGAAGAAGTGGGGGATGACCTTCTCTCTAGAAACTCTCATCAATGCGGAAGGCAAGGACTCAAATCTGCATTTGTTTACTGTGCTTTTCTGGTAACTTCCCGTAACTGACTCCCCCCACCTCCAACATCCTCCTCTGTCTTTAGCTGAGGATGGTATTTAAGGGGAGAGCTTCCGCCATTTTGGTGAGTTGCTCAGTTTTTCTGGGTCTCTCCCATGTATACACGTTATAAAGCTTTGTTTGATTTTCTCCCGTTATTCGGTCTCATGTGAATTTAATTCGTTGTCTGGCCAGAAGGACCCAGAGTGGGTAGAGGAAACGTCTTCCTCCCCTACAGTAGAAACTGGAGCTTAGGGAAAAAGAGAAGAGAAAAGGAAAGCCATCACAAAAAGAAATGCTTATTGGAATTCACACAAAGGAAAGAGGACACTAAAAATAAATAAATAAGTAAGGGAAACCAAAGACAAACGTGAGCAAATCGAGCAAAATGAAATGAAAACAAGGTGCTGAAAGGGTTCAGGGAAAAATAAAAGAATAAAGGCCAAACTCCAGCATATGCTGATTGGAATCCCCTAAGAAGAAAAATGTGAACAGAACGAATATTTAAAGATAAAATTCGGGGAGTCTTTCTAGAAATCAAAGATTACACACCATGTCCTAAGAAAAGCGGTCACACTGTGGTAGCCCCAGGCCACAGTCCGGCAAAGTTCCCAGATTCCACAGGGAACAAAGTATGGGGAGGGGAGCGCACCCAGGTGGTGGCTTCAGACTTCCCAGAACCACCCTTGGCTGGGGGACAACGGGGTGGTGCCACCAGAGCTGAAGATGGACACCCTCAGGGGACCCGTGAGTGTGGTCGACAACTGTGTCATTTTTAAGGCCCCAGATATTTTCTTGGCATGCTCTTGGTTCTTAGGAGCATAGGAGAGAAGACATTTTGATTCTCAGTATCTGAGACTTACTTTTTAGAACTTATCTAGAAACTGATAAAGATTGTATCTTTTTAGCATTTTATTCAAAACCTACATACTTTTGACACATTCATTAGGAGAAATAGACACTTCAGATGAAAGGGGACACAAACCCCTCTTGATTCCACCGCCCACAATGCTCACCGTACAATCACAATTGACCAGCTATTACTTAAGAAAGGACTTTCCATCCGTTTTCTCCATATTCCCTCCAACAGCCTTGTCCGGAAGTGCGTTTCCCGCATTCGTAGCCCAGGGCAGCCTCGTTCTGGCGGGGAAAACGCTCACCGGGTCCTGGGTCCATGGGCAGCTCACAAAAGAGGACATTCAGTGGCCGGGTAATACGTGAAAAGGTGCTCCACCTCCTCAGTAATTAGGCAAATGCAAATTAAAGACACCTCGATAGACAGGTCTTTCCCACACAGTGGGAGTCACACGGTCGCTGTGCCCCGGAGTGAAGACCCACCCTTCATCCACCAGGCACACCCCAGCCCCTCGGGCCGGGTGCCTGACCTCACGCACAGCCTTGCCTCCTCCTGGAAGCTCTGCAGAGCCCTCAGCTCTCCCAGCCGTGAGAGGTGCCCTCTCAGTCCCAAGGCAGGACCAGGACACCAGGAAGGAATCCAGGGGAGGGGACCAAAAAGGGGTCTGTCCTTCAAGCGTGGAGTGGCCAAGCTGTTTACAAATGCCCACTGGAGTCAGTCTCAGTTTCTCTTCTCTCCTCCTCTCTCTCTCTCTTTCCCTCCCCAGTGTGATCACCACTGCTCTCTTAGAGACATCAGAGAACTGTGTCCTGCTCAAGACAAGAAGGCAAGGTACAAATATCTCAACAAACAAAACCAATCTCCTGCTGGTCTGACTGCCAGCAAGTCATTCATTCCCCTTTCCCAGCCCTAGGAATCAAGAAACTGGAATTCCCAGGTCCCCTGGGCTTCCTTCCCCCATGTGGCTTCACTGTGTTTCACTGGAATGGGAGGGACAGACGATGGCCCCTCTCTGATTTAGGGCCTGCTCTGTGGGAGATTCCCCAGCAACACCAAAGAGTGGGCTTGGTGGTGATGACTCACATGGGCTTTGGGAAGAGTCAGTTTTTGTTCAGAATATGTCTTTAAGGCTTCATTTTCTTTTTTCTTTTTTTTTTTTTTGGTGCAGAAGATTAGCTCTAAGCTAGCATGTGATGCCAATCTTTTTTTTTTGTTTTCTCCCCAAAGGCCCAGAACATAGTTGTATATTATAGTTGTAAGTCCTTCTAGTTCTTGGATGTGGGATGCCACCACAGCATGGCTTGATGAGCGGCGTGTAGGTCTGTGCCCAGGATCTGAACCGGTGAACCCTGGGCCACCAAAGTGGAGCACGAGAACTTAACCACTACACCACCAGCCTGGCCCCAAGTCCTCACTTTCAAAAGATATTTTCACAGGGTATCAAATCCTAGGTTGACGGTTCCTCTAAGTATGTTGAAGTCATCATTCTAGTAATAGAAATGCTCAACAAATAGTTCATTTGCTCCCTACATTTCCCAGCCCCTTGCTATTGGATGAGGCCATGTGGCTAGTTCTGGCCAATGAAATGTCAGCTGAAAATGCGTGGGTCACTTTAGGCTGAGGCAGTAAATAGCCCAAGGGTGAATTTCCAGTTGTAGCAAACAATTTTCATTATTTGCAGATGAGATGACATGAAATTGACAGCATATCATCATATCACAATATGATATTGATCTATATGTAGAAAATCCAAAAGAATCTACAGGTAAACCATTAGAGATAATAATGAATTTAGTAAGTTTATTGGATATAAGGTCAATATACAGAAATCAATTATATTTCTTTATACTAAGAAACAAACGATAATAAATGAAACAAACAATTTATAATAACACTAGAATGTATCAAATTCCAAAGACGATATCCAGCAAAAATGTCAAGACATCTACACTGAAACTATAAAGCGTTGCTGAAATAAATGAAAGACCTAAATAAGAGGAGAGAGGCCATGGATTGAAAAATTCAGTATTGTTAAGAAGTCAATTCTTTCTAACCTGATCTATAGAGTCAATATCATCCTAATAAAAATCCTGGTAGATGTTTTTGTTGACATTGACAAGCTGGTTCCAAAATTTACATGGAAATACAAAGGACTTAGAATACTAAAGATAATCCTGAAGAAGGAGTTGGAAGATTTATCCTACCGGATATCAAGATTTGTTATAAATCTACAGTAATTAAAACAGTGGTGCTGCACGAGGCTAGACAAATAGACCAATGGAACAAACCAGAGAAGCCAGAAACAGATTGTGTAAGTTCCGTTGGTCTGTCTGTCTAACCCTGCGTTGGTCCCATCACTCGTTTACAACAAGGGCACATTGAAATGCGGTGGGGGAAGGGGGGTCTTTTCAACAAACAGCGATGAGCTTTTGAATATCCACATGGAAAGAAAAGTGAATCTTGATCTGTTCCTCACATCAGACTTGGAGAATTGCAGACATCAATGTTAAAAGAAAAACAATAAAACTTGTAGAAAAAAATCACAGGAGGTTGTTTGCGACCTTGGGATATGAAAATATTGTATGGGGCATAAAAACCGCATATAATAAAAGAAAAATGATAGCTTGAACTCGGCTGACAGGAATTCTGAACGTTAAAATATACCCGTAAGAGGACATCCAACATGCATAGCAGCATTATTCAGGATAGCCAAAAAGTGGAAGCAATCCAAGTGTCCATCAATGGATGAATGGATAAACAAAAGGTAGCCTAGACACACAATATTATATAATTCTGACACGTGCTACAACATGGATGAACCGTGAAGACACTATGCTAAGTGAAATAAGCCAATCACGAAAGGACAAATGCTTTATGATTCTAGTCATGTGGGGTACCTAAAGTAGTCAAATTCATAGACAGAAAGTGGAATGGAGGTTGCCAGGGGCTGGGGAGATGGGAATGCGGTGTCAGTGTTTCATCAGCACAGAGTTTCACTTTTGAAAGATAAAATGTTCTGGAGCTAGATTGTGGTGATGGTTACATAGCATTATGAATGTACTTAACGTATACTTAAAAATGGTTAAGATGATAAATTTCACGTTACGTATCTTTTACAATTGAAGAACTGAATTTAAAATATATATATATATATATACCAATAAGAGAGTGAAAGTCAAGCCCCAACCTGAGAGAAGACATTCGTGATAAATATATCTAACAAAAGATTTACATGTATAAAATGTAAAGAACTCCTACAAATCAATAAGAAAAGAACACAATAAAAATAGGCAAAAGACTTGGACAGGCACTTCACAAAAAAGGATATTCTGGTGGCCAATAAACACACGACTATATACTCAACATCATTTGTATTCAAATTAACGTACTGGAAAGTCGCAATCACAAAGACATCACTACATGCTTCACAAAATGGCCACCATTTTAAACAGTGACCATACCAAGAGGGGACGAAGATGTGGAGCCCCTGGAGCCCTAATACCTTCCTGCTGGCAGTGGAAATGGACGCAACCACTTTGGAAGACTGTTCAGATGTAGGCATTGAAGCTGAGCGTCTGCATGCCCTACCATCAGCCGTTCCACCAGTGAGCAGAAAACTAGGAGAAATGAGTGTATAGGCCAACGAAATACAGATTAATAAGGGTGGACATCACAGCTTTATTTACGATAGCCCCAAACATGTCCATCACCATCAGGATGGATAAAAACATTGTGATAGGGGCCGGCCCGGTGGCGCAGTGGTTAAATGCGCACGTTCTGCTTCGGTGGCCTGGGGTTCACCGGTTCGGATCCCGGGTGTGGACATGGCACCGCTTATCCAGCCATGCTGTGGTAGGCATCCCACGTATAAAATAGAGGAAGATGAGCATGGATGTTCTCTCAGGGCCAGTCTTCCTCAGCAAAAAGAGGAGGATTGGTGGCAATTTCTTCCTCAAAAAAAAAAAAAAAGGAGGAGAAAAAAATTATGATATTCACAGAATGGAGTAATCACTGGGGTAAGAAAAAATGACCTATAGCTACATGCAACTACACAGATGAATCTCATAGATACACCTCAGAGGACAAGAGAATACACACTGCATGGCTTCATTTGTTTGAATATCAAGAGTGGGTGAAACTAATCAACGGCGATGGAAATCAGAAGAGAGGATGTGGCTTGCAGAATAACAGCCCCCTGAAACGTTCCACCCTAATTCCCAGAAACTGTGAATAGTTACCTGTTACATGGCAGAAGGGACCTTGCAGATGTGATTAAGGTTACTAATCAGTTGACCTTGAGAGAGGATCAGGGTGGAACTACTCTAATCTCATGAGCCCTTAGAAGCAGAGAATTCCCCTGGCTGGAGGCAGAAGGAGATGTCAGAGAGATTCAGCGTGTGAGAACGATTGAGCCTCAGCTGTGGAAGGCAGGAGAAGGAGATGAATCCTGCCAACAACACGAACGAGCTCGGGAGCAGATTGTCCCCTGGACCCATCAGAAACGATCCCAGGCCGGCCGGCTCCTTCACTTTGGCCTGGTGACACCCTAAGCCGAGAACCCATTCAAGCTGCCTGGACTGCTCACCTGCAGAACTGTGGGGTAAGAGGTGGGTGTTGTTTTCAGCTACAGAGTCTGTGGTAACTTACTGTGGCAGCCACAGAAAACTGACCCAGCGAGTATTGACCGGGAGGGAGAATAAGGGGGACTTTTGAGATGCCAGAAAATTCCGTAACTTGCTCAGGTGGACGTTACATGGCATATGCATATGTCGTCTGCAGCCACAAAGGGCAAGGAATGACAGGTACCACCAAGGCTACTTGGTTGTTTAAGCAATCAGAGTTTATTGATAAAGGAGAACAGAATAAGGAGCGAAAAAGGGAACAGAACAAGGAGCGGGGAAGCAAACAACAAATCAGAACTTACAACGTCCGCACCGCAATCAACCGGGGGAGTCCCAGTAGATTGTACGGCAGGCGGGAGTACCGATTGTCCGGGTTTGGGGCACAGCATCCTCTCCTCAGTGAGAGTCCCCATTGTTCTGTGCCTGTGGCTCCCTTTTATCCTAAGGTTATCTGGGTTCTGACTCAGGGTTTCAGACATTTAGATACTTTGAGTTATTTCTTTTTGTTCCCACGGATGGGACGTTTCTATAGTTCGGTCAGGTGCCCGTCGGAGCGGCCAGCCCAGACAAGGAACATGACACAGGATGTGTTCTCATTAACCTGTGCCTTGGAGTCAGGGTCGAAGTGACCATCTTTGGCCCAGAGCCCAGACACATTCTTTCACGTAGGGCCCAGGTCCCAGTGTCCCCGGAAGGTAGAGAGGTCAATGAACTCTGTACAGCATATGTGAAAATTAATTAAGCTTACGCTTAATATTTTAAAACCCAATTAAAAATAGAAAATGGGTAAACAAGTCATCGCTCGTAGCTGTTAAGTTATAGTGGTATTGCAACATGGTCATAGAATGTAGCCTGTATAATTTCCTTTTTTCCTAATTTATCTTGACTTTCTTTGTAGACAGTGCTGGATGTATTTTTACAACTGTTCCCTAAGCATTTGACAAAATCCATTCTCTGCTTGTTAGCAACAAATTTATGGGTGCATATCAAGTTTTAAATTTGCGTTATGCAGGAGGAAATGTTTATTTCCCCTTTTCCTATTTCTATGGCGGGAATTCCCTTAGAGTAACACCCCAGGCTCTTTTCATCTTCTCAGGGAGAAGGAGAAATTTATCTGTTAACTTTTGGAAAAGTGGGGACATGCATAGCTCAGCCCTTTCCTCCAGACTCTCCTTGGGATCTGCCCGCTTGTAGGAGACCAGGTGTTTTGTTCCGCTGCTCCAAGCCAGAGAAGGTAGGGAGGCGAGCCCACAGCGGAGGCTGGCAGCTGTCCAGCATGCCTGCACCTCGCAAGGAAAGCTGCCCGACTGTGGGGTGAAATACTCACATGCCCACGTGGCTTGCAGAGAAGGGGACCTCATTCTCCAACAGCTTCCTCAGTAAGTGAGTAATATTTGGATCTCTAGCTGCCTCCTTCTTGCATCTATCTCTGGGTTGCTGCAGTGGGCCAAGAACTTTGAAAAGTATACAAAGAACGTAACTTCAGGGGCAAAATAATCCATGGGGATTGTGTTGCCTGAGCCTAAATGCAGGCCTTTGGTCTTGAGGGGTTACAAAGTTGGCAGCTCACAGAGCCAGGTGGCCTTGTCCTCGTGAGTGGCTGCTTTTTGTTTGTCTTTTTACAGGACTAGGTCTTGGTTGATGCCAGCCCCTTTGGCCTTAGTGAGCCATGCAGCTGAGAAAATGAATCAGTTACAGGAAAGAGAAACTCTGTCTACAGATCTTGAGATATGGCTAGATGGGAGCGGGAGGCAGGGCTGCACACCGCACCTGTAACGTCTTATGTGTGCAGAACGTTAAATGTATCCCACACATTTAAAGTAAGTGTTAAATGTCCTCCCCATTTGCCGTAGGGCACTAGTGGGTATACGGACAGCCTTTAAATTGTTAGTGCCACTTAACCACGGAGGCAAAAGACTCGTACCATGAAAACTACAAATGATTGAGGAAAGAAATTAAAGACATAAATAAATGGAAAGATATCTTGTGTTCACAGATTGGAAGATTCAATATTGTTACAATGCTAATACTCCCCAAAGAAATCTACAGGTTCATTGCAATCCCAATCAAAATCCCAATGACATCTTTGGCAGAAATAGGAAAATACATCCTAAAATCCATATGGAATCTCAAGAGACTGTGAATAGCCAAAACAATCTTGAAAAAGAAGAACAAAGTTGAAGGATTCACATTTCCTGATTTCACAATTTACTATAAATCAAAACAGTGTGGTACCGGCATAAAGACAGACACACCAACCGGTGGAATAGAATAAAGATGGCAGAAACAAACCCATATGGGGTCAGACGATTTTCAACAAGGATGCCAAGACCTTTCAGTACGGGAAAGGCTAGACTTTGAAACAAGTGGTACTGGGAAAACTGGATATCCACATGCAAAAGAATAAAGTTAGACCTTTACCTAACACTATATACAAAAATAACTCCAAAATGGATCAAGGACCAAACACAGCCGCTAAAACTATAGAACTGTTAGAAGAAAACACAAGTCAATGCTTTACAATATTGGATTTGGCAGTGATTTCTTAGATATGAAATCATATCCAAGCACAGGCATGGTCAACAAAAGAGAAAAATAGACAAATTGAACTTTGTAAAAATTAAAAAGTTTTGTCCATCACAGAACGCTGTCAACAGAGTTAAAAGGCAACCTACCGAATAGGAGAAAATATTTGCCAACCGTCTATCTGATAAGGGTTTGATATCCAGAATATATACAGAATTCCTAAAACTCAACAACAAAATAACTAAGACCGAGTAAAAGTTGGGCAATGAATTTGAATAGACATTTCTCCAAAGAAGATACACACATGGCCAATTAGCACAGGAAGAGATGCTGAACATCTCTAGTCATCAGGGAAATGCAAATCAAAACCACAGTGAGATACCACCTCACATCCATTAGGAGGGCTACTATAAAAAATTTTTTTAAAAACCCACCAGAAAAGAGCAAGTGTTGGCAAGGTTGTAGAGAAATTGGAACCCTTGTGCACTGTGCGTGAGATTGTAAGATGGTACAGGCGCTGTGGAAGACAGTGTGATGGTTTCTCAAAAAATTAAAGATAGAATTACTGTTTGATCCAGCAACGCCACTTCTGGGAATATACTTGGGAGAATCGAAAGCCGGGACTCCCATCGATATTCGCACACCAGTCTTCATAGCAGCGTTTTTCCACAGCAGCCAAAGGTGGAAACAACCCAAATGCCCAGTGATGATGAATGAGTAAACACAACACGGTGTCTACACCTGAGGAAATGTTATTCTGCATTAAAAAGGAAGGAAATCCTGCTGCATGCTACGACACGGATGGACCTCAAAGACATTAGGCTAAGTGAAATAAACCGGTCGCGAAAGGACAAATATTGCATGATTCCACTTAAATAAGGTCCCTAGAGCAGTCAAATAAGTAGAGAGAGAAAGTAGAACAGTGTCACCAGGGGCTGGGGGAGAGGACATGGTGAGTGAGTGTTTTAAGGGGACAGAGTTCAGTTTGGGATGACGGAAAGTTCTGGAGCTGGATGGTGGTGATGGTTGCACAACAATGTGAATGTGCTTTAAAGCCACTGAGCTGTACACTTAGAAATGGTCTCAATGGTAAATTTTATGTTAT
Organism: Equus quagga; assembly: GCF_021613505.1. Lineage (NCBI taxonomy): Eukaryota > Metazoa > Chordata > Mammalia > Perissodactyla > Equidae > Equus > Equus quagga. The sequence goes on from NC_060285.1 coordinate 12,975,924, forward strand.
GTGCATTTTACTTCAACTTAAAAAAAGAGAAAGAGAATTGCATTTACCCAGTTAAAAAAAATTGTTGGTGCCACGCATGAGTAGGCTGTGTTCATTCAGCTGCCCCAAATTCTGTTCCTCTTTTCTTCAAACATTATTTTGATGCACCTTCAGGACCAAGAGACCACGGAGGGACCGACACTGACCTCCTCAGGCTTGTCTGGGGGTTCCAAGGCATGCTTCGCTGGCTAGATGTGTTCATCACAGAAGCTTGCTCGTGGTTTTAGAATTCAGATACCCAAACTGGCGACTTCACCCAGAGAAGGATGGTAGACTTTATAAATCATTACTTTTTAAAAGGAACGGAGGCAGAGAAGTTTGCTGAGGTGGCGCGGGAATCAGCCTACCGTCATGCGCACAAAACTCAAAAGGTGGAGGGGGCGCTGTTGACGTCACTGGGAATCCATCAGGGCAGAAGTTCACCTTCAGGGCAAGCGTCCCCCGGGAAGATGGCTGGAGCACCCACGGAAATCACCGGGAAGCTGCCTCCGGGGTGATATAGAACTGACTGGGGGTGAGCCCCACTGGTGTCCTACCTGACGGCTGAGCTCCACAGGAAGGAGGAAAGGCGCTCGCACCAGAGGCAGGAGGAGAAGCCCACAGTCTACTGACAAAGCTTAACGTGGAGCCGGCTGGCAAAGGGGAAAGGCAAGAGGGTCCAGCTCCTGGACCACAAGCAGTGCACACAGCGGTGGAGTTGGAGCGGAGACGCAGTAAATTGATAGCTGACACAGGGACGAAACGTTCATAGTTCTTTTTATACAGGAGTTCTTTGTACTATTCTTGAACTCTTCCGTATGTTCGGAATTATTCTTAAGTTTAAAAACTTAAATCAAAGAACCCCTTTGGCCGAAAATGGCCAAAAACTGATGTTAGGGAGGATGATTTTTTGACTTTAACAATTGCACTGGACTCTAGAAGAGAATTTGATTTGGGACTTTAAAAGATTTTGGTTTCTTTGAACCTTTTACTCATGAGGGCACACTATTTGATTTCAGACTAATTCCTTTAAATTTTAATTTACAAGGGAATCAAATTTTAGTATTTCTTCCTGGGAAATTTGCAATGGAAGAGGGTTTATATGTGATATGGGCCTTCTTATTTTTCGCCTTTGACTATTGGCCTATATGCTAAATCTGGATCTCATTGCAAACTCTCTGAAGAGCTATATTGGACACGGCTTGATATCATTTGAGATGAATTATGGGAGAAGAGAGTAAACTTTCAATGCTGGCTATAGCAAGACCTTGGGGTTAATCAATGTTCTGGTATGACCCATTTCAAAACCTCTTGGCAGCAGACAGCAGACTCGGGACGATTCAGAGGGTGGGAAGTGATTGGTGCTGCCGGAGCAGCTGGATGAAGCTGGGAGCGGGGCTGTTCCGCTAGGTGGTTGATTGCCACCTGCTGACCGTGGACTTAATGGTTAAATCCAATGCTTAATGAAAAGAAGGTTAGGAAGTAGTGGAAGGAGCACTATTCCCTACCCCTGTTTCCATGTGGAGGGAGTCCATCCAATTAACACTCCTGGCCTCTCTCCATCCTCTCGCTTACCAACTCTAAGGATGGATGAGCGAGTTACATGGTAGGCAACTTGGCCAAAAGGAACCGGCATTGGTTTGGGATCTGCTGGCCTTCTGACAGGGCTCAGTATGCTGTGCTCCTAAGCTCTACAGGGCTGGCCTGAGGTTGTCCAGTAGTGGACGTGGCAGAGGGGGTAAGATCATCGAATTCAGGAGTGAAGTATTACCAAGCCAATTTGATCAACCAACCCAAAGCCACTCCTCCAACAACTTGAATCAAGCTGATGCTTGCATCTCCACCTGCCTGACTCCTGGTCCGCTGCGTCCCTGCTTCTGAACTTGGGTGGGTGAAAAGAGGTGCTATTTATTAGCCCCCACAAACCCCAACTCATCATTCAAAGCATCTTCATCTTTTTAATTTTATTGTCTACATCAGTGCTGTCCAATAGGACCATAATGCGGCCACATACGTAAGTATACATTCTCTATAGTTACATTGAAAACATTAAGACAAACAGGTGAAATTGATTTTAATAATATATTTTATTTAATGCAATATGTCCAAAATGTTATCATTTCAACATGTGATCAATTAAAATTATTCATTAGATATTTTATGTATTTTTTTCAAACTAAGTGTTTAAAATCCAGTGTGTATTTTACGTGGATAGCACATCTCAGTTTGGACTTGCCACGTTTCAGGCGCCACATGCCTAGCGGCTACCGTACTGAACTGTGCTGGTCGACATGATGGTGTCCATCAGAGGCAGGAAGGCTCGTTCTCCTCTGCGATTTCGCACAGGTGAATTAAACTGCGAATTAGGAATGTCTCTCCCTTCTCCCCCTCCCCCGCCACCCTCACCTCTTTCATCTTCTTGAGAGAGAAAGAAACGGTTCAAATTGCTTTCCAATATACTTTCCCTTCGACAGCTATTTCTTCAAATGTAACATTGTGCATGGACTAGAACACAATGGCCTTTTAGTTTTCTTTTGGTTGAAATTTAGATTTTAGACCCAAGGGAGTATGATTTACGGCTGACAAGAGCTTGCATTTCGTCACAAACTCAAGGGCCGCCTGAAGCTCGTGCCTGTGAGGGTGGACCTGGACAAGCTGGAATGATACACGAAGGTGTCCTGAGGCCACCCACAGCTAGTCAGGTGCTGATGGACCCAGGTAAGGGAAGTTTCTCAAACCTAATCGGACCCCTCGCCTTTCCCCAGCTGTCCTGGGGTTCAGCTTGATTTTGACTGTGTCCCCACCTTTCTTCTACTATGGGAGGGCCGGTCAGGAGCAGGACTGTCGACCAGCCGTTTGCTGCTGTCGCAAACCTCAGCGTGGGTGGGACACATTCACTGGCCCTTTGGAAGGCCCAACACTTTGGAAAAGCCTGGCACTTGTGTTGGTTGTGGTCTCAGGGGGCGTTTAAGGTGATGGCTGATGACTCCACTCTCATTGGGGCATGTGAATGCGCGAATCTTCCGCACCTGACTCAGAGTATACATCTCAGAACTGATAGGTTTCTCAGAACTCTCAACTGATCGTGGTGGAGGGGCCGCACCACCTCAGGGGCACCCGTGAAGAACCCCACTCGACCCGGAAGAGAAAGGAGGACGGGGTGGGGGTTGGGCTGCCCCCAGCAGCACAGATAGTGAACAGGCTTTGCGGTGAGGAGCACAAAGATCTGACTAGCGGGGAGATATCACGAGGTGACGGCATTTGCTCAGCAGCATTCCAGGAGGTGGAGGAGATCCCACTGCAGAGAAGCAGACCCTGGCAGGGAGAGTGGCCTGGGGCGGAAGGCGTTGCAGGGAGGGAGGGAGCAGAGAGCTGCCCGGGCTGAGGCAGGAAGCCAGAGAGAGAGGCAAGAGGAAGAGTCTATTCAGGCGCTTCTGCCTTCATGGAAGAGTCTAGAAGGAGAGAAGTGGGCAAAGAGGGAAGAATGAACCTCTCCCGCCCCCTTTGATGTTGGCTCAAGATCTTTGGCAAGGCTTAGAATTCCTGCCCAGGGCATTTTCTCCCAGATGTCGTTCTGTGAGTGGGGCACGACCATCCGCACCCAGACGGAGTCCTGGAGTTCCTTCAGGTTACGCTCATTTCATGGCTGAAAACACCAAACTGAGAAATGGGCAAGTAGGCGTCGCGGATGAGTTTCACGTCTCCATTTTCTGCCGCCTTCTTTTTTGATCTTCCAGACAGTCCACAAAACAAACAAAGCTCCAAGCTTAGGGGCTACCCATTTCATGCAAGGTATTTTTATTGATAATGTTTATTCCAAACTTTAAGGACACTCATACGCTAAAAGAACAATAGTGAATGTGGAGAAAGCTATTTACTTCCCTTTTGCTCCTGAAAAACTTATAATAAGGAAAGGAGTCCTACAAATGCAGAAAACACAGTGGCCTAGGCGTGGGGTTACAACTATTTAAAACCCCTAGGTCATAAGATTTATAAAATAAAGACTGGCAGGCTATAGTCCAAAATGTTGACAGAGGTTCTCTCTCCCTTCTACTTTTTAAATCTTCCCCAAATTTCCTAGGATATATTTCACTATTGTAATGTGGGGCGGGTGGGGAACTCCTTCTTTCCCTTCACAGCATCCTTTCTGATCTTAGGTATCCCAGTTCAGGGACTCTATTGTAAGAAAACAATCCTAACAATAATGCAACAAGCTTTTGGCACGCAGATCTTCATTTTCCCACGATGTGTAACAAGAAATTTGAAATCATCTAAATGTTGCTGAAAGAGGAGGGGCAACTAGCATACCATTTGTTGCTTTTTCTTCCTCAAGCTCCTGTCTCCAGTCACACACCATATAATTCCCATAGCGCATCCCAGCAATGGTGCAGGCAAAGACACGTGACCCAGTCCTGACCGATCAGAGTGGTCCTTGGCCCTTTTCCACTTGGGAGCCCCCAGCGGGAGGGAGCACTCCTGGGGATGCTCCGGCCATCTTGCCTGCATGTGGCTGAAACCTGTCTGAGACGTGAAACACAGACACTCTACGGCATCATTTTTATCCTCTGGATCCAGACACACCTGAAGCCCACTGCACCTCTATGCTTCTTAAGCACATGAGACAATAAATTCCTTTCTTTGCCTCAGCCAGTTAGAGTTGCTTTTGGCCACTTAAAACAGAAAGAGCGATGACTAATATACGTCTAATTAAAAGATTGTACATATAATCAAGAGAATATTTGGCAACATAAGAAACGGTCTCTATAATGTCAGGAGACTTCCTGCAGGCCCGATGTCCTGAGGCGCGCCAGGATCATGGGTCCTGGGGAGAACAGAGGGCTGTGGGCCTCTCGCCTTCTGGATGGAATCTGGTGGGGCAGGTTCCAGTGCCATCCTTTGTGTGCCAACCTGGGTGGGAGCAGAAGAGAGCAGAGAGGAAGTTGAGGGTGAGTGGATGGAGAAGCGAGAGCACAGCACGACCCTCCTCAGGGTCGTCTCCTCAGCACTTCAGGTCCAGCCCGGCCTGAATCCATACGTGTTTGACACAGCCTGACTGCGCGTGCGAGTGAGTGAAGGGGGACTGAAGAAGTGGAGGGACTGAGTTCGTATCCAAGTGAAGGAGCAAGGGAGGGGACACACTGACCTCCCCAACTCTCACTAGCTGACAGTGCCCTCAGCACCCACAGGGACCTCCCAGTGGGTCTGTATCCAGGCATCTCCCCTGCCACCCTTGCCTGCCCCTTTATTCTGCCCCAAGGTCCCTGGGCTCAGTCGCGTCATCCTCTCCCCGCTTCTGGATCCAGCTTCCTGACGCCCGTCCTGAGGGCTGCGGCAGAGTCCCCACGGCTCCCTCTGAAGATGAGCTCAGAAGCCTTTTTTCTTGCAAGAGTTTCTGTAAAGAAACAAACACCCCCATCAGAGGGCAGCTACAGAGAATCCCACAGGCTGGGCGGCTTCAAAGGCAGGAATGTCTCTTCTCATAGGTCTGGAGGCTGCCAGTCCCAGATCAAGGGGCTGGCCGATTCCTGGTGAAGACTCTCCTCCCGGCTTGTGGAGGGTCACCTTCTGGCTGTGTCCTCACAAGGTCTCTCCTCTGAGCCAGCGCAGGCAGAGAAAGAGAGAGTCCTCTCGTGCTTCCTCCTCCTCTTACAAGGACACCAGTCCCATAGGAAAGGGCCCCACCCCTACGACCTCATTCCACCCCAATTACCTCCCAAAGACCCCATCTCCCAACAGTCACACTGGGGCTTAGAGCTTCAACAGATGCACATTAGGGGTGCACGTTTCAGTCCGTGATACTCCCTCCGACTCAGCGTCCTCTCCTGTACAAGGAGAAGAGCCTCTTTCCAGCACATGGACCTCAAGAAACCTCGAGGGAGAGACGGAAGGCGTGACCAGGTCTGTCCAGGTCAGGCGCCAGTATCTCCAAGACGTACTAGATCCCATTTGGACCTCAAGGGCCACCATATGCCCCACGGCCTCAGGAACATCCAAGCAAACGTTGCCCACCCTGGCTTCCTTACCCCCTTGCTGTGAGCCTTGGTGCCCGTAGGCCCCGGTTAAAGCCCCCACTCCCTCGGGCCCCACCCGAGATGGCCGGCGCAGCCTCACCTTCTGCTGCAGCCTCTCATAGCGCTGGGAGAGGTCCAGCAGCTCCTTTTCCAGCTCCCCAGCCTTGGCCTTCAGCTTTTCTGCAGACTTGGATTTTGCTCCCTCCTTCAGCTCCTTCCAGTCCTTCAGGAGGGCGGCCACGCAGGTGTAGAGAGAGATGCCAGTCATCGTACCATTTAGCAAGCGGGGATGTCTGGTCATCAGCAGCTTTATACGCTCGAAGGCCTTTGGCAGCTTCCTGCCGCTTTCGACCGTGACTTGGCTAGTGGTCTTGATACCCTCGGCACCAGCAGCCTGCAGTGGGTGGGCGCTGGCAGTCTTAGAGGCACGGATCTTCTCTTTAACATCCTTGATGTTGTTTATACTAGCATAGACAGCATAGGCAAGCTTTCCGGCAGTAATGACATAATAGAGTCTGCCTTTTCCCTCAGTCTCCTGGGACCTTTGGCCATCGGTGGGCTCTGGGCTGCCGGCCTCAGCTTGGGCATTTTGGACTTCTTTCGCCAAGTTGGTCACGATGTTGGTGGCCCCAGCTATGCTCCCCAAAGTCTCCACACAGCCCAGGAGCACCAGGCTTCCTCCTCCCGTTGCTGGAGTGAGAGCTAAACCCAGGAGGCTCACGGCTCCTGAGACAGCAGAGACGGAGTTGGTCACCAGGCTGGCCTCCGTGAGTATTTTCTGCTTTTTCTCGATGTCGTCCGCACGGGCACGGAACTTTCTGATGTCCTCCTCTAGCTTCTCTTTCAAGATGGGAAACTCTTCCAAAAATCGCCTTTCGTCAGCTGAGAGATCTGCATCTTTTTGCTCCATGTCTTCACTCAGAAGAAGGTCGTCCTCATCCCTGTGGATGAGTGAAAGAAAGATGTTGCTTCAGGCTCCCAGCTGGGAGAGCCAAATCCTGAGTCAGGCCCAGGGAGGTTCTGGATCTTCTTGCCACTCTTGACTTTGAACCCTCCCTGCATCTCCCTAACACCCCCGTTACCTCTGACCCGACCGTGCAAAGGCCCAGAGCCTTGTTGGGAGCTGCTGGGTCCATGAAGAGGGGCGTCTGGAGGGACAAAGGGGAGAAACGCAGCCTTGGCCAAAGAGAGGGAGAAGGCAGATTAGTCCTGAGGGACGTTTGCAGCCTCGCTCAGAGAGACTGTGAGCGGTCCCGGAGCAGAGGCCGTGGGGAAAGGCGAAGATGCTAGTCAAGATAAGGAACTTGTGACAGGCGGCGGCGGGAGAGGTCTGGGAAAAGGAGGAGAAAGAGGAGGCCAGGTGCTGGGCGGAAGGTTGGGGGTCCAGCAGACGTGCGGTGAGCGTTTGTTGATTGCCCACATGGTACTGGAGGCTGGTGATGCCACATCTGCTGATTAACAGATAATTGGGTTTAAATTAATCAATGCAGCATCACTAAAGGGCTTTTTGGTGACATGTGAGGCAAAAAGACTGAGTTCCCGCTTCACAGGCCTCACAGAGGTGAGGCCTCTGGGTGGGGCAATTTCTGCCCTTAGAATCCTATTGGCCAATGTCGTGCACCTCACTGGATCTTGACTTGCTCTTCAAAATATTTGTGTTACCAGTGGAATATTTTTTTCCTAGGAAAACATACCTTCACAAGCATGTTGAAAACCAGCGGGCAGACAGGCCCACTTTATGACTCATTCTATCGGAACACGCTAGCCTCGTATCTCGAGGATGCACAGAGCATTTCTCCAGAAGTAGTCTGCCCCCTGGGGACAAAGCTCTCCGGCTTACCCTTGCAAACCAGCACCAGCCTGGCATTCCTTCCCTGCCTGCTCGTCCCGCAGCCTCTGTGGCACCAAATCCGCGCTCCTTTTGTCCATGGGAGAATCAGAGGCGTCCCGAGGTGTCAAATGATTTTCTGGTTGGGAACATGAAAAACAAGCTCACTGAAGGGGCCACGAACCTTAGGAGATCCAAGTGGAGGGACCTTAGATTATGCGGAATCAAAAGAAAAACGAAACACTTTGAGGTACTAAATATTTGCAAACTATTGTTTTTACATTTTATGCTGAGCTGTCGCTTACGTTCGAAGATAAGTACACAAATGAAGTCCTCAGCTCAGTAAATTTTGACACCTGTATGCACACCCGAGTGATCACTGCCCAGATCGAGATATGGAGCAGGTTTCCTCGACCCCTGCCTGGGCGAGACCCACCCGCCCCAGAGGCGACCACTATTCTCACTTCTGTAACCGTTGGTTAATTCGCCTGGTCTTGAACTTCATGTAAATAAAGTCCTTTGCTTGGCTTTTTTCAGTCAACGTACTGTCTATGAGATTCAGTCATGTTGTTGTGGGTATCAGCAGTTTTAAAAGTGACAACTGTGTACTATTTGACCATAGAAATACACTACCATTTATTTGTCTGTTCTTCTGCTGATTGAAATGTTTGGTTTGTTTCCATGCATCGGCTATCAGGAACCAATTGATTATAGTGACTAAAAGACCACCTTCACAGAACAAGCCAACAATTTATGAGGCCCCTTTGTATAAATTATATTCCCGGGGACCTATTAATATTACGAGAACTGCAAAGGCTCTGACTGAGCAGACAGGTGGGGTCTGGAATCCATCCCAGAATCCACTCGCCGAGTGGAGAGACCTGCGGCGAGGGCAGGGGGAGGTGCTGTGTCCATCTGGAGAAATGGCGCCTTATTGATCGGCTGCACACAGCTGCCAGCCATTCGTAGAGCCATGTGCCCAGAGGGCTATGTCCCCTTGGCGGTTGGGGTGGCTGGGCTTTTCCTAGTAAGCCCTAAGGCAGCATGGGGGCTAGCAGGGGCCCTGATTAACTTATGTGTTAAATGATGGCTCAGGCTGGAAAACAGACTCCAGGTTTGCATGAGAGGAAGCAGGGGGACCAGTCAGGAAGTTGTTGCCGTGGTTGGAGCAAGAGGCCATGGCCGCCTGGACCTGGCTGGCCAGGGTGATGAGAGGGACCGGATGTGCAGGAATCCGCAGGATGGATCAGCGGATGTGGGAGGTGAGAGGGCAGAGTCAAGGATGACCTCAGGATGAGGCCGGTGTGGGGCCTGACTGTCTGTTACAACACAAAGCTTCTCTTTCCTGAGATGGAAAGGGTCGAGGGTTTTCTGGGTGGCTAAGAGAGTTCAGTTTGGGGCAGGTTCAGTTTGAGACCCCGTCAGACTTTCAAGTGACATTGAGGAAGCAGGGGACACATGAGCCTTGTTCTGGCTGGGAGATCAGATTTGGGAACCATCAGTGCAGAAAGTAGCTAAAGCCATTAAAACGGGATCGCCCTAGGGAGAGAGTGATCCTAGAGGCCAAGGGCGGTCCAAGAGAGAGCGCTGGAGCAGTCTGACAGTTAAGCCCAGGAAGAAGAGGTGAAGGCAGCAAGAGATGGAGAAGGACCAGGAGAACTGAGAATGACGTGGTGGAATCAAGCGAAACTGTCCCCAGACATGGACCCTAACCCGCTTCTCTGGTCCTGCCTAAATGCTACCCCTTTGTGTTTGACTAATTCTCTTGTGGAAAGGTGCAGCTGTTCCTTTATCTCACACCTTGGGGCCTTGAGCTCCTGCGGTTTTCAGTTCTGTTCCAGGAAGAAGCTCCAAGTAACAGCCACCCTGGACCCAGTTGCTCCAAAACAGCCCAGACCAGCCCAGATGACAACCACAAGACTGGCGCCTGCACAGACAGGCACTGAGTTCTCCTGAAGTGACGTTGTTCACGTCGTAGGTCCCCCTTCTCTGGGATGGGCGAAGCAGCCAGTTTTAGGTCGTTCGATGTATGTAGAAGCATGATTTCTAACCACACATGAGCAAGCTTATGCCCGCCTCTGCATGTAATGATGAAACCTCCCCTTTGAATATTCATGCCCCCCCCCCCAAATAAAGATACCCACCTCCCTGTGCTCAGGGTGCCAGAGCTTTGTGAAAATTTTCCCTATGGTCTGCATTTTGTTTGCTGCATGCTGCAAATAAAAATTCTACTTTGTGAAACAATGACTTCTGGTGCAGTTTGACTGAACTCCCAAGAAGGGACCCACATTTGGTCTGGTAACAAAATGTTTGAGTAGGACTGCCACATCTCTGGGTATCCTGGAATGTTCTGGGTCATTCTGCCTTCCATCTTTCTCTTACAAAGACCTCACTGGATCCTGCTTTACCCTCCAATGAGAATGGCTGGGGTGGAGGAAAGCTCACCTTGGCAGATCTGTGATGTCTCTGTTGTTGCAAGATTTAAAGAGTGACAGGTGGCCAGCTGGGAAGAGATGCTGTATTACCTTTTTGGAGGAGAAAACAGACCCCATAATTAGCCTAGCACCATATGGTAAAGTGGATTCAAAGCCCCCTCTGTCACCACTTTGTGATTTCAAGAAAATTATCTCATGGCTCAAAGTTTCCCTTTCCTTATCTGTGAAATAGTTAGTAAAATGTCCACCGCAATAAATGTTAAAGAACAGTATTTTCTGTATTTTCCCAAGTTGCAAACAGGATAAAAATCCTCTATTCAAAGGGAAAGCCTCGGCAAAATGGCAGGGTGAGCTGACCCGGGACTCTCTCCCCTCCAAACTACAACAAAGGATTGGAAAAACGGAATTTCAGCCAATAATCCTAATGCCAGACTGTCAGAAAACTACAGAAACAAGACCACGGAGGACGGAGAGGTTGCAGCCGGCCTCAGAGGAGCTGGAACGGGGTAGGAGAGAACTTTGCTCCCTCCCCTAGAGTCTGGGATCGATGCCGCGGGTGCAGGCAGCAGCAGGGGAGGGGCCGCATGACCGTGGGATCATCTAGGACTCCCGCAGCAGGTGCAGCGGAAACCTGCTGACGGGGGAAGGCTTCCGGGCACGGGGACCCCATCAAGCTAGGGCCCTGGGAGACCAGAGATCGAGAGCTGAGATCGGAATCCAGATCTGCATGCGAGAGAAAGTGCCCCTCCTCCCCAACCGGCTCTGGGCGCCGCCATCTTGTCCGAAGGCAGAGAGCTCAGAACGCATGGCTCTCAACCCCCATCTAGTGGCGACAGGCTGTAACTGCAACCAAATACTACCATCATGTGCAAAAACCGCTCCTCTACCATCCAGCAATTTATAAAAGCTCCAGACCAGAAGGAGAACAATAAAATCACAGAATTAAGTCCTGAGGACTTGGAAATAGGTAAACTAAGTGAAAATGAATTTAGAGTAGCTGTCATCAAAAAAACTCAATGAGGTAGAGGGAAAGATAGAGAAATAAGTCAACGAGTTCTGGAGTTACTTCACAAAAGACATTGAAATTATAAAGAAGAATCAAACAGAAATACTAGAGATGAAAAATACAATGGACCAGGTAAAACAGAATATGGATTCCCTGAATGCCCAGGTAGACACCATAGAGGAGCAAACTAGCAGAATCGAAGATAGACAGGCTGAACGGCTCCAGAGAGAGGAAGAAAGAGAACTAAGGATTAAAAAGAATGAGGAAAATATCAGAGAAATAGTGGATTCAATGATGAGAATGAATTTAAGAATCATTGGAATTCCTGAGAACATGGAAAAGGAAAATGGAGCAGAAAGTGTGCTTAATGAAATTATAGAAAAAAACTTCCCAAATCTAGGGATTGAGGGAGAAATGTGTGTGGAGGAAGCTTTCAGCTCTTCTAGATTTGTCAATATAAAAAGACCTACTGTAAGGCATGTAGTAGTAAAAATGGCAAAAATGAAAGACAAAGAAAGAATACTCAGGGCAACAAGACAGAAGAAAACAACCTGCAAAGGAACTCCTATCAGACTTTCAGCAGATTTCTCTACAGAAACCTTACCAGCTAGGAGAGAATGGAGTGACATATTCAAAACTTTAAAAGATAAAAACCTTCAGCCAAGAATACTCTATCCAGCAAAAATATCCTTCAGATATGAGGGAGAAATTAAATCTTTTCCAGACAAACAAAAGTTAAGGGAATTTGTAACCAAAAGTCCTCCACTACAAGAAATCCTCAAGAAGGCTCTCATACCTGAAAAAAGAGAAAAAGGGAGAAAGGGGTCACAAACCACAGAGTAGGGAGACAGATAGATAGAACCAGAATAGGATGGCAAATATTCAACCATAGCATTAGGATAAAGGTAAGGAAACCACCAAAGCAAAGACGATCTTATCACTCTAACTACAAACTCATAATATGAGTTGGAATAAGAGATGAAAATAATAATTTAGGAGGGGAAGAGCAAAGGGACTAAATCAGTCTAGGCCAAGTAAGTAAGAGACCACCAGAGAATAGACTATATTATACACGAGACTCTAAATACAAATTTCAGGGTAGCCACTAAACTAAAAAACAGAACAGAGCCACAAAACATAAATAAGGAAAAATCTAAGAAACCCAGCATAAGAAATTGCAGAAGTCAATGGGTAGGCTAAAACACACAGGACGAGAAACAAACGTAACACAGGAAAAACAGATAATGAGCAACAGAATGACAGTTTTAAACCCACATGTATCAATAATCACCCTCAATGTAAACAGATTGAACTCTCCAATAAAAACACACAGAGTGGCAAAATGGATTAAAGAACAAGATCCAACAATTTGTTGCCTCCAGGAAACACACCTCAGTCCCAAAGACAAACACAGCTCAGAGTGAAGGGGTGGAGGACAATACTTCAAGCTAATAGCAAGCAAAAGAAAGCAGGTGTTGCAGTACTTATATCAGACAAAAACGGATTTCAAAATAAGGCAGGTAAAGAGAGACACAGAGGGACAATATATAAGGATCAAAGGGACACTTCATCAAGAAGAAATAATGCTTATAAATATCTATGCACCCAACACAGGAGCACCAAAGTTCATAAAGCAACTATTAACAGACCTAAAGGAAGATGTTAAAAACAACACAATAATAGTAGGGGACCTCAACACCCCACTCACATCAATGGACAGATCATCCAGACAGAAAATCAACAAGGAAATAGTGGAGCTAAACAAAAAACTAAAATAATTGGACTTAATAGACATATATAGAACGCTTCATCCAAAAACAGCAGAATACACATTCTTCTCAAGTGCACGTGGAACATTCTCAAGGATAGACCATATGTTGGGAAACAAGGCAGGCCTCTACAAATTTAAAAAAATTGAAATAATAACAAGCATCTTCTCCGATCATAATGCTATAAGGCTAGAAATTAATTACAAGAAAAAAGCTGAGAAAGGCACAAGGATGTGGAGACTAAACAACACACTACTGAACAAGCAATGGGTCATTGAAGAAATTAAAGAAGAAATAAAAAAAATACCTGGAGACAAATGAAAAGGATAACATGCCATACCAACTCATATGGGATACAGCAAAAGCTGTATTAAGAGGAAAATTCATCACAATACAGACACATCTTAACAAACAAGAAAAATCCCAAATAAGCAATCTTAAACTACACCTAACCAAATTAGAGAAGGAAGAACAAACAAAGCCCAAAGTCAGCAGAAGGAGAGAAATAATAAAGATCAGAGCAGAAATAAATGCTATTGAAACGAAAAAGTCGGTAGAAGAATCAATGAAACAAAGAGCTGGTTCTTTGAGAAGATAAATAAAATTGACAAACCCCTAGCCAGACTTACAAAGAAACAAAGGGAGAAAGCTCAAATAAACAAAATCAGAAATGAAAGAGGAGAAATAACAACAGACTCCACAGAAATACAAGGGATTATAAGAGAATACTATGAAAAACTATATGCCAGCAAAATGGATAACCTAGAGGAAATGGATAAATTCTTGGACTCCTACAATCTCCCAAAGCTCACTCAAGAAGAAGCAAACAATTTGAACAGACCAATCACAAGGAAAAAGGTTGAAACAGTAATCAAAAACATCCCAAAGAATAAAACCCCAGGACCAGATGGCTTTCCTGGGGAATTCTACCAAACTTTCAGAGAGGATTTAATACCTATCCTTTTCAAGCTATTCCAAAAACTTAGGGAGGATGGAACACTTCCTAACACATTCTATGAGGCCAACATCACACTGATACCAAAGCCTGACAAGGACACCACGAAAAAAGAGAACTACAGGCCAATATCGCTGATGAACATAGATAGAAAAATTCTAAACAAAATTTTGGCAACCAGAACTCAGCAATTCATCAAAAGGATCATACATCATGATCAAGTGGCATTCATACCAGGGACACAGGGATGGTTCAACATCTGCAAATCAATCAATATGATACACCACATCAACAAACTGAGGAATAAAAACCACATGATCATCTCAATAGATGCAGAGAAAGCATTTGACAAGATTCAACAGTCATTTATAATAAAAACTCTGAACAAAATGGGCATAGAAGGAAACTACCTCAACATAATAAAGGCCATATACGACAAACCCATAGCCAACATCATACTCAATGGGCAAAAACTGAGCGCCATCCCCCTGAAAACAGGAACAAGACAAAGATGCCCTCTATCACCACTCTTATTTAACATGGTACTGGAGGTCCTGGCCAGAGCAATCAGGCAAGAAAAAGGAATAAGAAGAATCCAAATAGGGAGGGAAGAAGTGAAACTCTCGCTGTTTGCAGATGACATGATCTTATACATAGAAAACGCCAAAGAATCCATTGGAAAACTCTTAGAAGTAATCAATAACTACAGCAAAGTTGCAGGGTATAAAATTAGTTTGCATAAATCAGTAGCATTTCTATGTTCTAATAATGAACTAACAGAAAAAGAACTCAAGAACACAATACCATTCACAATAGCAACAAAAAGAATAAAATACCTCGGGGTGAATTTAACTAAGTGAAAGACCTATACAATGAAAATTACAAGGCCTTTCTGAGAGAATTGGATGATGACATAAGGAGATGGAAAGACATTGCATGTACATGGATTGGAAGAATAAACATAGTTAAAATGTCCGTTCTACCTAAAGCAATTTACAGATTCAATGCTATCCCAATAAGAATCCCAATGACATTCTTTACAGAATTAGAACAAAGAATCCTAAAATTCATATGGGTCAACAAAAGACCCTGAATTGCTAAAGCAATCCTGAGAAAAAAGAACAAAATGGGAGGCATCACAATCCCTGACTTCAAAACATACTACAAAGCTACAGTAATCAAAACAGCATGGTACTGGTACAAAAACAGGTGCACAGGGGCTGGCCCCGTGGCCGAGTGGTTAAGTTGGCGCGCTCTGCTGCAGGCAGCCCAGTGTTTCATTGGTTCGAATCCTGGTCGCAGACATGGCACTGCTCATCAAACCACACTGAGGCAGCATCCCACATGCCACAACTAGAGGGATCCACAACGAAGAGTATACAGCTATGTACTGGGGGGCTTTGGGGAGAAAAAGGAAAAAAATAAAATCTTAAAACAAAAAAGAAAACAAAAGAAAAAACAGGTGCACAGATCAATGGAACAGAATTGAAAGCCCAGAAATAAAACCACACATCTATGGACAGCTTATCTTCAACAAAGGAGCTGAAGGCATACAATGGAGAAAAGAAAGTCTTTTCAACAAATGGTGCTGGGAAAACTGGAAAGCCACATGTAAAAGAATAAAAGTTGACCATTCTTTCTGACCATTCACCAAAATAAACTCAAAATGGATCAAAGACCTAAAGCTGAGACCTGAAAGCATAAGGCTTCTAGAAGAAAACATAGGCAGTACACTCTTTGACATCAGTATTAAACGGATCTTTTCGGACACCATGTCTTCCCAGAGAAGGGAAACAAGAGAAAGAATAAACAAATGGGACTTCATCAGACTAAAGATCTTCTTCAAGGCAAATGAAAACAGGAGTGAAACAAAAAAACAACCCACTAACTGGGAAAAAATATTTGCAAGTCATATATCTGACAAAGGCTTAATATCCATAATATATAAAGAACTCACACAACTCAACAACAAAAAAAATCAAACAACCCCATCAAAAAATGGGCTGGAGACATGAACAGACATTTCTCCAAAGAAGATATACGGATGACCAATAGGCACATGAAAAGATGCTCGTCATCGCTGATCATCAGGGAAATGCAAATCAAAACTACACTAAGATATCACATTCCACCCATTAGAATGACAAAAATATCTAAAACTATAGTAACAAATGTTGGAGAGGTTGTGGAGAAAAAGGAACCCTCATACACTGCTGGTGGGAATGCAAACTGGTGCAGCCACTATGGAAAACAGTATGGAGATTCCTCAAAAAATTAAAAATAGAACTACCATACGACCCAGCCATCCCACTACTGGGTATCTATCCTGAGAGCTTGAAGTCAGCAATTCCAAAAGTCCCACGCACCTCTATGTTCATTGCAGCACTGTTTACAATAGCCAAGACATGGAAGCAACCTAAGTGCCCATCAACTGATGATTGGATAAAGAAGATATGGTACATATACACGCGGACAGGAGTCAGTTACATGAGGTTACCAGACAAGTATAGTAAACAAGAGTAAGATTATTATGCAGATTTGAGTCCTTGCCTTCCTCATTGATGAGAGTTTCTAGAGATAAGATCATCCCCCTTCTTCCTGGTGCAGAGAGGGAGACATCTTTACAGATGGAGATTTCCTTTACAGTGTAAATGTCTCTTAACAAAGGGAAAGTAAATTCTACTTTTCAGAGTTTCTCTCCTGTCTGCCGTTTTTAAAAGTAACCAGCCCAAAGTAATCCTCATCATCACCACACAAAAATAACCACTGTGGACATTTTATTTACAAGCGAAAAATAAGAAAATTTTCAGACTCATGTTGCTCATAGAGTTTGGTGTGAATTGTTGTCACATAACATAATATCACAGGTTCCCTATCTTGGTCAGTAGTTTCAAACAGGATGTTTAAAGGCTGTGTAACATTTCAGTATATGGATGTATGATTCCATATTTTAATAACTCCCCAACTGTTGAATCTTTGAGTTGTTTTCAGTTTCAATTTTTGGTTTTGTTTGGTTTAAATAAATAATTTTGGTTTTATAAATAATTTTTGATCCTTCTGTAAATGTTGTTCCATGATGAGGATTTTAGGCTGGTTACTTTTAAAACTACAGATGAGAAGCAGGCTCTGAGGACTGGAATTTTGCTTGCCCTTCTGAGAGACATTTGCGTTTGTGAAGGAAGGCGGGGGTGACCTTGTAGGGACCCAAAATTGGCCACCCCAGGATATGTCTCTTTGGCATGAGGATTGTTTTGGGCTGATTGCTTTTGATAAACTGGGACAGGGAAGGCGGCTCTGGTGAATGGAACTTGCCCTTGTTGGGACACATTTACATTTGTAAGGTAAATCTCTATCTGTAAAAGGTGCCTCCCTCTCTGTACCAGGAAGAAGAGGAGAGATGATCTTATCCCTAGAAACTCTTAATGGGGAAGGCAAGAACTTAAGTTGGTTGCTGTCTGGCAATCTCATGTAACTGGTTTAGGGTGGTGGCGTCTAACCTTTCTAACCTTTACTTAATCTGATTTGATTCTTGTCTAAAAGTCATGGGATCACCCAATGACCAGATCCCACCTGCACTGATACCATTTTAACTTTTTTTTCATGTTCTTTCCTTTGTCTTGTAAAGAGATGAATCATATACCTATGCCTTAAATTTAGCCCTAACCCTCAACTCAGGGCAGCAGCAGGAGCTCTGCCTGCCCATGGGTCCTGTCCCCACGCACCAGCTCTGCCTGCCCATGGGCCCTGTCCCCATGCCAGCAGGGGCAGCAGCAGCGGCCCTGCCTACCCATGGGCCCTGTCCCCATGCCAGCGGGGGCAGCAGAAGCAGCGGCAGCAGCAGCAGCAGAAACTCTGACTGCCCATGGGTCCTGTCCCCATGCTATTCTACTCTCTAAATAAAAGAGCACTACTGCCAGATCTTAAGAGTCTAAGAAATCTTTCTTTCGACTCCTCGGCTCACCGACCCCGCATCAGTCCACATGCTTGGTTATTTCTTTGGGATGGTCTTTGAGGTAGAATTAAGATATCGAAGATAAGAAACGTTCTCTCCTCGGGGCTGCCCCAGTGGCACAGTGGTTAAGTTCCTGTGCTCTGCTTTGGGGGCCCGGGGTTCACCAGTTTGGATCCCGGTTGCTGAGGTCTGCACCCCTTATACAGCCATGCCGTGGCAGCATCCCACATACTCAGTAGAGGAAGATGGGCACAGACGTTCACTCAGGGCCAATCTTCCTCAGCAAAAAGAGGATGATTGCTGGTGGTTGTTAGCTCAGGGCTAGCCTTCCTCAAAAACCAAAAGAAGAAAAAAATGTTTTCTCCTCTCTGATCTATAAAGCTAGGTTTTGGGGGTTTGGCTCAGGGTGCTCATGGTCTGTAATACGAGGCAACCTTTTTGTTCTTACTTGTGCCAGACATGCATCTACTTGTTTTATACACTTTTAATCCTCTCAACGACCCCGGGAGATAGAGGCTAATATGATCCCATTTTACAGATGAGCAAACTGAGGCGCAGGGAGGCCCGTCTTGTGCAACTGGTAAGCCGGAGAGCCCAGACTGATTCCAGCTAGGCTTACAATGTGAGTCCAGAGCAATAGATCTGGATATGGGGCTAGAGCTCCCCAGGGCAGATTGGTAATGTCTGTGGCATTTTAGTGGGTGGGGATCCCTCCTGCTGGCGTCTAGCAGGTGCAGGCCGCCGATGCTGCTCAGCACCCATCATGCCCAGGACAGCCCCAAACAAGGAATGAGCCCGTGCCAAGTGTCAGCAGTACTGACGTTGAGAACCCTGGTCTGCGGCCCCATCTTTGTCAGCACCCAGTGATGCCTCCTCCGTTTTTCCTATTAGTCCCATCAGACGAAGCGCAAAGGTGACAGCAGGGAGCCCTTTGGTTGGATCCGGTCCCATCCACTCCCTACTGACCTTCTCCCGCTGGGTGTGACGGGACCTTTGTGTTGGGAAAGGACAGAATTGATGGGAGAGGATCAGAGACTGTATCTCATTTGAGAGCTTCTATTTATGGCCGTCTTTCTTTGTTCTATCGTGGCCCCAACGGCCCCTGCAAACCAACACCCACAACCCTCCAGTCGAAGCAAGAAAAGGGAGCTCCCTCTGAAAGCACAGCTTTGAGCCGTTCCCACTGGTCTTCACTCCCCTCCCCTCCCCGGCCCGGCATCCAGGAAGCCCTGTGCGATGGGCTGGCAGTTTCAACACAGCTCCCCCAACGTCCTTTTTCCGGAAACGTGACACCCCTAAAGCACTCCTACAGAGACCTTCTAGGGAAACTCCTGTCACCACAAGGTCTCCCACACTCTGGGGGCCAGGCCGTCTCCACCTAGGGCCCTGGGGGTCCCAGCCAACGGAAGGGAAGATGCAACTTGTTGGTCATGTCACACTCTTCACCATGTCTTCATTTCCACATCACCCAGCCTGTGAGGGAGAGGTTCCCACCCTGACTCGTCACGTAAAGAAGTGGAGCCCCTGCCCTGTCCTGGCTCAGAGTTGCGACCTGGCTGGACGGGGCTTTGAACCCCAATGGCTCTGACAGCAGCTCTTTGTCCTAAACCAAGTGCCCGTAGCCAGCCCCTTGGGCACCTTGTCCTGCGGGGGCCCCGAGGCAGCCCTCCCTCCCCTCCCTGCCCTCCACCCCATCTCAAGGAAGCCACCCTGGGGCCTCGGTCCCGAGGGACAGGAGGACTCCCCCTTCTGGTCTCACCTCACCGGGGGGCCTCCGGTCCGTCCAGGGCTGTGAGCGTCGGGCTGCAGGAGGACAAGCCCGCAGGGTGGATCTGCAGCCGGGTTTGCTTCCCGGGGAAGAGACCGAGGAGCTTCTGGCTTCTTCCCAGCAGGGAAGACAAAACCGGGTCTGGGCAGCTGCTGCAGACACAAAATGCCAGAGCCCATCACCACGTTTCTGGGAAGTCAGGAGCTTATTGAGGAATGGCTTTCACTTTTACTTTCCTTTTTGCTTCTTTTACTAAGAAACGTTCAGTGAGGTGAGGGAGCTGAATGAGAGGCCAAAGGCCCACTTCTCCTTTCCTGCCTGTGTCACGGGCAGGGCGAGGGTGCCTCCCTCACGCGAGGACTCCAAAGCTGAGCAGACCCCTTGGAGCAGTGTCACCGGGAGCCGGTTCCTCGGCTGCCCTTGGCCTCGGGTCCTCATCTGTGAAATGGGTGTTAGATCAGCTCCTGGGGCACAGAGCTGTCTATGAGCGAGGGACGCAGCGCCCGGGGTGGGGCCCGCGCATCCAGCCAATGCATCAGCGGTGGCTGCAACATTGTCCTCGAGTCACTCTCCCAGCCTATGAGGTGGACGATAGTAAAAGGTCTAAAACCTCTTACCTGTGATTCGGAAATGCTAAGCGCTCCAGAAACAGAAGCGTTTTCCCATAATTCTTTTGGTGGTGGAACCCGTTCTGAACTGGTACAGGTTTGCAGGTTTTGGGTGTCCCACTGGATTTGAATATTCGCAGTTTCACTGCAGAAATATGAATAGCATGTGACTGAGGAGGGCTGCTGGGGATGTTACCTAATATATAATATCTGCACCTTTCCAAAAATCCAAAGAATTGGAAACTCTGAGACGCCTCTGGCCCCAGTGATGGGAGAGACAGGATTGTGGTCTTGATTCTCCCACTTTGCAGATGAGGAAACTGAGACCTCATGAGGGTTCGTGACCTGCCCTGGGTCACACAGCTACGCAATGGCAGAGCCGGGTCTAGACTCCACGTCTGTGGGAAGGAGCCGACAGTGCAGTTGTGGGCTGAGGCCGTGGCTCTCCGTGTGCGTGCCAGCTGGGAGCAGGGGCCATGTGGGTTTTCCATATTGACATGCTCAGACTTCCCCAGGTCCTCTCCCCTGCCCTCCCTGAGGCCACACTGGGGGCTGTTGCTTTGTAGAAGGTGTGGCCCACCCAGCCAGTCTTGGCTCTGCAGGGGTTGGCGGCCGACTGACGTCCCCTGGGCCCCACGAGCAGGAAGGAGAGGCTGGTCAGCCCCTGAGCTGGGATCACAGGTGCCTTTCAGCCCTGGCGTCCCGGCCTCCTGAGCTTGGGGTTGCTCTGAACAGGGGCCGTCCTGAGCTGGAACTGGCCACCCAGGCTGCGGAGCCATCCGGGCCCCATGCTGTTTTCCCAGCAACAGAGCCAGAGGTCGCGCATCTCCTCAGACCTGGGAGCACTGGAGACCAGCCGGCCACTGGCCCAGGGCTGGAGTTTCCCATGGCTGTGCTGGTGAGACAGTAGCCCCAGGAGGTGCTGGGTGACCAAAGCAGTGTGTCACACGCAGGGAAGGCTGCCTACGTGGGGAGATGGAGAAGGGGGCCCTGGAACTCAGATGAGCCCGAGGATGGAGAGGCTTCATCTCCTGAACCTTGCCTGCCATTCAGGGCCCCACTGGCTGGATGGGACCAGCTGCCAGCCAGAGACTGAGGCGCTTGCGGTTGAAAGCACTCTTTCGGGTAAAGCCAGTCATTTAAGGGGTGACTGTTCAGGCAAATTCAGGTTCAGCTTTTCTATCAGAGCTGTTTCTCTCCTCTTGAAAGTTTGCTGTGCCCCAGGATGGCCTCTGGGTGTGGGTGCCTGTGTGGATCCTCCGGAGTCCTCCCCCGACTGGACGCCCACTGCCTCCAGCTGCTGGAGTCCGCCCGGTGCCGCTCTCTCCTAGGTTGGTGGTGCCACCTTGGCTGTGTGAGCTGCAGGTGTCTGGTTCCAGCCACACCTGCATCCCGCCCACCCTGGGAACAGGCTCCCATCTCTCTCTGAGGTCCTGTGCCCTCAGCCCCAGCCCAGGGACAGGGGCAGGGGACCTAGTGGATGTCTCCGCCCCTCTCCACCTAAACAGCCACGGGCTCTTCTCTGCTCCAGGAGGCCGTCTCCTGCTCCTGCCCCAACCCTCGCAGCTCCTAGCTGCCTTCTCTCCACCTGGGAGTTTTTGTACCCCTTCTGCCAGAGTTGAGCAGGCTGGGGTTGGGAGGACACCCTCTGACTTCGTTCTTGTCCCTCCCATCCCGGAAGGCTTCTCCCTACACCCTCTCTGTGGGCACTACCACAGGTCCCAGCCCCTCCCCTCCCCTAAGGACTTGTTCTCCTTTGTTCTTCTTCCTCGGGAGCTTGACCACCATGGTTTCGCCAATGGTGAAAGGGGTTGGAGGAGGTGGGACCATTTACAAATTCTGTAGGGCAAGCCATGCGTTGGAAGGTGTTTCAAAAACATCCCTGTTACACTTGTCAAAGGCCTAGAGAATTCCTACTGTTAACAAACAGCGTTTTCACTTGTAACCCAAACGAGGATGGGTGGGAGGAGTACCTGTTTAATCGGTCTGATTGCTGGAGGTGAGAACCATCTTGTCACCCCCACACAGACACCTCCTCGGGTGGCCTGGAGCTGTGATTTTATTAAGTTCTTTGAATACAAGAGATAGAGATGGACTGGCTGATTTGAACGTCAACATTGTTCGGGAGGCCCCTGGAGCAGCTCCCGCCTCCAAGGTAGGGTTGAACCACAGGTCTGGGAGGGAGCTCTGGGGACCACTCTCGAGCTGTCCCCATCAGGGGCTCAGCCACCTGTCCCTTCTCATCCCCTCCAGTTACACGTTCCTGTGAGAGAATCCAGTTGACCTAGCTGACGTCAAGTGCCCCCTCCGATGTTTTGGGGGTGTCTTAGTCCATTCTGGCTGCTGTGACAAAATGTCCCAGACTAGGTGGCTCATAGACAACAAACATTTATTTCTCACGGTTCTGGAGGCTGCAGGTCAAGGTCAGGCTGCCAGATGGGAGGGCTCTGGTGACAGTGCTCCTCTGGGTTGCAGTGTCCACTTCTCACCATGTCCTCACACGGTGAAGGGGCCAGGGAGCCCTGTGGGGTCTCTGAGAAGGACACTAGTCCCATTCATGGAGGATCCCCCCTCATGACCTGATCACCTCCCCAAGACCCCGCCTCAGAATCCCACCACACTGCGTGCAGGATCCCAACCCGTGAGTTGTGGGGGGACACAGACATTCAGACCGTAACAGGGTGGTGGGCGTGAAGGTGAGGGCTGTTGGCTAACACACTCACCAGAACCCCGTGGGTGGAGGAGAGGCAGTTACCCAACGAAGGGGGCGTTGTTCCCAGAAAAGGCCCAGAGAGGGTGTTGGGCAGGCGGAAGCCACATGTGTCCACTGCATCCCATCCTTTACCCATCACACACACGCGCACACACACGCCCACCCTTCTTCTTGGAATAGGGTTAAAAAATGCCTTCCTCATGCGATGCGACATCCCTGACAAAGCACCACAGGTTTCCACTCCTCTCCAAGGGCAGAGTCCTCAGTCCTGCCCAGTGACTGTGTCCAAAGGCCGTGGAGCCACCCAGGGGAGTGCTGGGCTCTGAATCCTGACCTCTGGCCTTCTCTTCTTCTATCACCAACTTTGCTGACATTCTTGAATCTATGACCTGAGGGGGAAAGTTGACCAGCACTCAGAGAGGAAAGGGGATGAGGAAGAGAAGGAAGGAAAATTCTGAAAAGCTATCCCACAACACACCAAGCAAGGAGTTACAATCTTTTGGTTATAATCTTTTTCTGAAATTAACATTAATGTTATTATTACCAGTTTGGGGAAACATTCATAATAATATTAGTAGCACTCGTTATAGCTAGAATTTACTGAGTGCATGCCATGTGCCAGGGACCGTTCCAAAGGCTTTGCAAGTTTTAGCTCAAGGGCATAGCGGGTCTTCATGAGTTCCCTCCTCCATTGCCTGTCACTTTCTCCCCTTGCCTTCAGCCAGCTCCTCAGCAGGTGGGAGTCCTTGTTTCGGGGAAGACCCTGCCCTTCACATGGTCCAGAATCAGGTGGTGGGAGCCTTCCAGCAGCCTTTCTCCAGCCATGATGGGGCATGATGCGTGGATCCACCCCGCCCCGCACCTGGTGCATACTGGCAAGGCTGCTTCCCTTTGATGAACACAGGCGGCCACTTGTGCCAACAACATAATCCTCTTTTTTCCCCTATTTGCCTCATGGCTCGGGAGGTCAGAAAGGGCAGCTCACCAACAACGTGAATGTATTTTGTGCTGCTGAACTGTACAGCTGGTTAAGATGGTACATTTAAAAAAATTTTTAAAAGCCAGCTCAAAGTAAAATGGGGCAGCTGCTCTGGTCAACAGTTCCTTAAAAAGTACACATACCTGAGCCAGGCCTGATGGCCTAGTGGTTAAAGTTGGGTGTGCTCAGATTTGGTGGCGCACGTTCAGCTCCCGAGCATGGAACCACACCACCTGTCTGTCAGGAGCCAGGCTGTGGTGGTGCCTCACATAGAAGAACTAGAAGGACCTACAACCAGAATATACAACTATGTCCTGGGGCTTGAGGAGGAAAAAAATAAAAGAGAGGAACGTTGGCAACAGATGTTAGCTCAGAGCAAATCTTTCCTAGCAAAAAGAAAAAAAAAGGTCAACACACCATCGATGGAAGATTGGATAAATAAAATGCATATCCATACGATGGAATATTATTCAGCCATTAAAAGAATAGAGTATTGGGCCTGGCCCCGTGGCCGAGTGGTTAAGTTCGCACGCTCTGCTGCAGGCAGCCCAGTGTTTCGTTGGTTCGAATCCTGGGCACGGACATGGCACTGCTCATCAAACCATGCTGAGGCAGCGTCCCACATGCCACAACTAGAAGGACCCACAACGAAGAATATACAACTATGTACCGGGGGGCTTTGGGGAGAAAAAGAAAAAAAAAAAAGAATAGAGTATCAATATATGCTACAATTTCACTTCTGGGTATCTGCCCAAAAGAGTTGAAAGCAGCCTCTCAGAGATTTGTCTAGCTGCGTTCATAGCAGCTTATTCACAATAGCCGAAGACATTATGCTAAGAGAAAAAAGCCAGACACCCAAGGTCACATAGTCTATGATTTCATTTATGTGAAATGTCTAGCACAGGTAAGTTCACGAAGACAGAAAGCAGATTGGTGGTTGCTAGGAGACTAGGGGAAGGGGGGCTGGGGGGTTATTGTTGAGTGGGGACAGAGCTTCAGTTTTGCAAGATGAGAAGAGTTTTGGAGATGGATGGGGGTGCTGGGCGCACAACAACGTGAATGTAATAATGCCATTGAACGGCACACTTAAAAATGGTGAAGATGGTCAATTTGATGTGAATCTCCCAGATGGCACGCTGCTCTTTGCTCTCCGAGATCTCCTGTAGGTGAGGGCCCAGGTGCACACAGGAGCCCCTGCCCCCAGAGCTGCCGCCAGCTCCCCTGCCCGCCTGCCCGCCCGGCACAGCGTAGAAGGCAGCGCGCCTCAATCCCCAGCCGGGCCACTCAGGCCAGAGCGCTTTTGGCCCGTGGTTCTGATAACCCCAAACCATGGTCCGATGCTCACGGGCCCAGAAAGGCATCCTGTGACGCTCCATTGAAGATACCTGCTCAGGCAGTGACAGTCACGAGGGATGGGGAAGGGGCCTGGAGTCCTCTGACCCTGAAATTCTTGGCTTCTGGGAATCTCTTCCCTTCTCCCTGGCTACAGCGTTTAGGGGAAGTTTGAGCAAATGCTGCTCAGGGAGCACGGATTTGCCAAACGCAGCCAACAAAAGTTCCATCCCCACCCCAGGAGCTTTGCCCAGAGGCCGCCAGGGATCCAGGAGCTCAGTCCACCATGGAGCCGGAAAGGGGACCTCACAGGGCAGAGAAGTGACCAGTGGGTCCAGGCCCCTCTGCTTATCCACATAATCCTCCAGCGCCCTTTCACCTGCTTCCCAGGGTTCTTGAAAGGACCGAATGAGTTTATCTCGACAACAGTAAAGATGGTCACCAGGGACCCTTGTCATCGTTATCATTTTTATATACACAGGACTCGCGGTTCAAGGGCTCACTGTCTCACACCACTATTCAGGGCCACGTTTGGGGTTAGAACCGAGGTCTGACTCCCAGTTCCCCTTCCACTAACGCACACCCCACAAGCCCACAGCACGCTTCTGTGGATGAATGAATAAGCGAGTTTGCAAACTGCGCTCCTGGGGCGGCCTGGCCAGGCGAGGGGGCGGGCAGGGCTGGAACCTGAGACAAAGGGCTTGCAGGGGGTGAATTTCGTTAGCATTTTCTAGGGTTGCCTGTGACAAACCTAACTTGAACTAGCATTGAAAAATGGGGATTTATCGGCTATTAAGCCAGCTCAGACATTTTTATACTGCAGGTCATAATCCTTTGGAGTGTCACAAAATTAATTTAGTGAGTCTCAATTAGTAGTAAAAGAAAATGAAATGAAAGAGAATGGAAAGCATCAGAATGTATCCTACATAAGGAGGGTACAAGCATTGTTTCATGAAAATCATATATATATAATCGTAACACACATACACCCGCATGGAGTTAAGGTCCTGAGATTCAGGACCCCATCACACGTGATCGGTCCCATTCTCTCTCTCTCTCCTTTCCCCCAAACTCTGCGTTCCTCTCGGGGTACCAGCCTCATTCAGTCCCAGCATAGGTGGGCTTTTTTCATAACAGAGGGAACAGAGCTTCAAGCCTGTTCCAGTTCATGTCCTTCTGGTTCCTGGATTGTAGCTGTAACAGTGTTTTCCCCACTAGATCCGGGAAGAAGATTCCTTGGGAAGATCTGTCTGGGCTCACCTGCGTCCCAGGTCCCACTGGTCCCTGTGGGCAGGGGAGTGTGGGTCTCTGAGCCCCCTGTCCCTCTCCCACGGCGAAAGCAGTGTACTGTTTCTGGAAGTCCTCACCTGAACCGTGAGGTTGGAGGGGAGGGAGAAACAAGGCCTGAGTAAAGGGGGTGCTTTTCTGGACAAATTGACCAGCGATTGTCCTCTGTGAGGAGGTCAGGTGTCAAAGAGCAGGCTGCTGCTGATTTGGCCCAGGGGCCATCTGGATAGTGTTTTGCAAAGCGGCTGGTTTCCTAAGCAGCCCATCCCCTGGGGTGGGGGATCTGGGCCCCCTCTGGGTCTGCAGAACCCTGGCTGAGCCCCCTACTCTTCACCAACAGAAGAATCGATTTCAGGATGTCTGCTGGACTCTCTGGACTTGGGCTTTGGGAAAAGATGCTCAATGGGCATCCTCCCACGTTGCTTGCAGAGAGTCAGTCCCTCTAGCATCAGAACTTGCCTCCTGCTCCGCTGATGTTGTCTCAGCCGGAGTCTTTATTTATATGTCCAAGAAACTGCTGGGGGTGGCTCCAGGAAGTGCTGCTGTGGCCAAGGGGGAAAGTCCAGAGGCCACTGAGCCTGGCTGGGTCCAGTGGACCAGTTCTGCTCCCTCCTGCCGTGGCTGTGGACACACCGCTTCCCCTGCATGGATGGGCAATTGGGTTCTAGTTGGCTGGCCAGGGGGCCCCCGTGACCCATCACTGCAGGGAGCGTCTTCCACAGGGAGAAGCCCCAGCATCCAGGAATGAATGCGGAATGTGGGGGGCTACCCCTGAAACCGCCAGACCCCCGCCCCCACCTGTGAAATGAGGGAAGCCTTTGGATGAGCGGGGTTCCTTTTCTCAGCTACGATTCCCTGGTCCTTAGAATCTCACATTCTGTGATTCTGAGATACTAGGAACCGAAAACCCTTGAGGATTTGGTGCCCTGGGTGATTTTGTTTTGCTTTGGATCCAAGCCTTATCCTCTCCTCAACCCCATCGATTGCTTGTTCGGACCGCCCCTTCCCCCCGAGAAGGCCATCCACAGAAAATGTCTGTGGGTCTCTCCCGTGCTCTCCCGTGAGGCCCCCACCTCATCCAGGGGGAGACTCACTTTAATGGGGCTCGGCGTCAGAGGAGACGGGACTCCTGCACTGGCTGCGAATGGTCCCATTTTTATACTCACCACTCGGTGACGCCAGGGCCGGGCCTGCATCTGTGTCATCTTTTCTCCTTGGTGATCAGCTCCTAGTGCAGTGAACTGCTGCTGGACCCAAGTGACCTAAATTCCACGGCTCGAGGTACATGTGCTTCCAATCTAGCGAGATGGAGAAAATGTCACACACCGGAACTCCTGAGAGGATGGAGCAGGCCTGGCGATAGACTGGCCTGTCCTCCGTGAGCAGAGCGGGCAGATGGCGCAGTAGACTCAGGCCTCGGGACAAGCACGGGACCCAGTGATGGAGGAGGTGGGCAGCCGGGGAGAGGTCGGAGGGCACAGGGAGCGAGGACTGGCCAGCCGTGGGACTGCGGCAGAGCAAACCGGGCGAATGCGCAGTCAAGATCATCTCCTCGGGGTCCCTGTGACCTTGTCAGTAAGGATGACGCCGCCAGCCCTTTCTGTCTGTGGGTTTGGGTTCTCTAACACGGCTGTGAGGAGGTGCTGGCAGAGGGAGACCCAAGGCGGCGCCTGGAGCGGGCCACAGCTCGGCTGCCGAGATGTCCCCACCACTTAGTGCTTAAGGTTCCAGAGTCTCATACTCTCAAACCTTAGGTTCTAGAAGTCCATGGGAAAGGAGACAAGTGTTTGGCCTGACACAGAACCCCCATCTCATGCTGGGTCACGCAGAGCACAAGGGGCGCTGGAGAGGGAGAGACAAGAAGTCCTGTGGGAGGGAGGGAGCGGGCCCTTGCTCCTTCCTGCCCATGATCTGCGCCCTGAGCACATCGCTAAGGAGACCAGACCCCCGTGGCCCTCGCCAGCAGCTTGGCCCTCGGATCTGGACTGCTGACCTGCGCTCTGAACGCCGTGGGGACGGCATCGCACATCGGAAGAAAGATTCGGCCTCGCGACAGGTCTTAGGGCCTGATCTTAGGTTATTTTATTAAGAAAAGGCCTCTTCTGTCTCACAGTCCTGACCGGCACGGAAGGCGTGTGGCGTCAGACCGCTGCTGACCCTCTGCCTCTTTCTCTCGGAAGTTCTCCAACCAGCACCGGCTCCACACGGCGGAGGCCAGCCCCCAGGTGTGGACCTGAACTGCGATGTGCACAGAAAAGCGAACCCGGGGGGCTGACTGGCACTAGCAGGATGCCTGGGAAGAAGAGAGAACCTTCCAGCACGGAAGAGCTGGGGGCTGGAAGTCCTAGTAATTTGATCACAGCAGACACCTGACTTTATCCGTGACCTGAGCTCATGGTCAGAGGCACCCATGGATCTCACACGGTGACAACAGCCGTCTCTCCTGATCCCACGAGGGAAGTGACGATGGCTTCAGGCGCTGGGGCTGATTCTTCTAATGGCTCCAGGAGATCGGTCTGCTGTTGTCCCTCTTTTATCAATAAGAACGTGAGACTAGGGGAGGAAAATTGCTGGGCCAAGGCCACACGCTCCGCACATGGCAGAGCTGGGGCCTGAGCCCGTGTCTGGGTTCTGAGGCCCGAATCCTAAGCACTAGGCCTTGGGCCTCTGAGAGCTGAGGATACAGAGTCAGATCCATCAGTCTAAGTCCCAAGCTGCGTTCCCCGCTCTCCCCAAAGAGGCAGGAGTGGTTCCTGGAAAGAAAGCAGCCCAAGGTCAGGGGGACCTCGCTCCTCTCCTGTCCCCATGTGTCCAGAGCTACCTTTGGCCTCCTCAGAGCAGGGGACGGGAGCAGGGGCTCCGGGCAGGCGTGAATTGGACTCATCCCCAGAGTGGGGCCTGCACGGCAGCCAGGGCCCCAGGCAGGGAGCCAACCCAAGAAGGAAACTCCCTTCTATGACCACATTCTGGGCTTTCCGTGCGGGAAAGGGTAGGCTCCCCGGAGCCCAGACAGTCTCCAGATGGCTTCCACCGAGGGCTTTCCCAGGGACTCCGGAGATGGGCAGCGTGCGCTGAGAGAGAGACCCAACCCCGTTTCAGGAGAGCAGCAGGCCCCTGGCTGCCCTTGGCGCTGTGGGGTCCCCAGCAAGTCCTTTCTCCTCTGGGCCTGTGTTTTCCCATCTGCACTGGGCTGATGGGTGACCCCAGAAAGCCACGTTGCCATCCTAACCCCCACTACCTGTGAACGGGAACTTACTTGGAAATAGGGTCTTTGCCAATGTAACCAAATTAAGGGTCTCGAGATGAGATCAGGCTGGATGTTGGCTGGGCCCTAAATCCAATGACAGCGTCCTCAGAAGAGACGGAAAAGGAGACACAGAGGCACACGGCGGGGGGGCCCATGTGAAGACGAGGCCAAGATCAGAGGGATACAGCCATAAACCAAGGACAGCGGGTGGCCCTGGAAGCTGGCAGAGAGCTCAGGGAGGAGCCAACCCGGCCTTGATGCCGGACGGTGGCCTCCAGAACCGGGGAGAATACATTTCCATTATTCTAAGCCGTCGAGGTGTGGTAATTTGTTACGGCAGCCGCGGGGAACCGATACACCCCCTCTGAGAGCACTGATCGGGCCACGAAGTCTCCCGGGGTTAAGAGAGGCGAAGAAGAACCTGGAACTGGGTCCCTGCCCTGACAAGCTCACAGCTGAGCTGAGAAGTCAAAATCTGCACCAAATCACCGATTTCAAACTCCAGCTTAGAATCCAGGCTGCGCAGGCTGGCGGCAGCTCCCACCAGGGGCAGTGGACGGTGGCCCTTGGAACCACAGAGAAGGATGGGCCCCAGGAGCCGCAGGGCGCAGAGCAGGGCAGGTGAGGGGGTGGGAGCCCTGGCAGGGCCACGTCCAGGGAGCTCCCAGCTCCAGTCGGGGTGGGAGCCGGGCTGAAGGCCCTCCCGGCCAGCATGTTTTCTAGGGGCTGCAGTGGCTCTGCAGAGGGGCTTCTGGGCTGTGGGGGTCTCGGTTCAGGGGCTGCCAGTCTGACCATCAGAGCAAGGGGTGCTGGCGGCCGGGCCTCCCCCAGGACACAGGCCTCTGCAGACCCCAGAGGAGGGAGTTAGGGCATCGTGGGAACCAGGAGCCATGGAAAGACCCACCAGGCCGCAGTGGGTTTGGGGAGGGTGGTCAGAGCCTCGCTTTCTCCACCTGAGAATGGACATGGCCGTCCGTGCCTCAGCAGGGTGTATGAAATGAAGGGAGCTGACAGTCCCCAAGTGACCGATGGAGCCCAGGATCACATGAGCCAATTCCTGTAGTAAATCTGTTCATATATACGTGTCTCTTATTGGTTCTGTCTCTCTGGAGAACCCTGACTAACACAGCAGGCATTTGAGAACTATTTGTTGAATGAACAAGTGATTGAGTGCATGTAACTGGGAGCTCCAGGGTATAAGCAGCTTCAGGCATAGCTGGATCCAGTAGCTCTGAAAAACACACCAGGGCTCTGCCTCACTACATGTCTTGGCTCTGATTTTGTTCTTCAGGCCAGGGGCCACCAGAAGCCCTAAATTCACATCCTGCTTACTTGGTAGTGATCCTCCAAGAGGCTGGACAGAAAAGTCCCAGAGAAGAATCTGGTTTATCTGGCTTGGATGTCATGCCCATCTTTGAAGCAGTCGGAAGGCAGGGTCAGCCAAATGCAATGAGCTCCCATAGGAAACAAAGGGGAGGGTGCTCAGGAGACCAAAACAACAAAGGTCTACAACAGAGGGCTTCCTGGAGGAGGTGGCCTTGGGGGATGGTTAGGACTTGGCTGTGATGTCAGAGTTTTCTACAACTGGATCCTGCCCACTGTCCAGCCTCACTTCCTGTTCCCCACCACCCTGCACCCTATGATCCAGCCTCTCCCTGCTCCCTAAACCCAGCCCAAGTTTTCACACCACTGGGCCTTTGCCCCTCTTCCTCCCTGTAGTTAATTCTCCCCTCTTCCTCAGGGACCAGGGTAACTCTGCACACTCCTGACGTGCCGCACCCTTTACAGACACACGCACAACCCCAGGCACAGGCTCACACAAGCACGTCCACACACATGCACACTCTCTCATCTCTCCCTGCCTCCCTCCCTTCCTTATAGACCAGAAAGCAGCAGCAGCACCTTCCACGTGGGCAACAGACACATCAGCAGAGTCAGAAAGTAACCCGACTCCCAAATGTCTCCTCCAGGTTTGGGCCTCTGTACCCGAAATTCAGGCATCGTTTCTTCCCGTACAATGTGCCGGCCACCTCACTGCGGGGAGGATAAGAGAAAGCTACCGTGACTGGTACGGGAGAGGCACTCAACAAACACTGCTGAGTGAATTAACGAACGAATTAACCCATCAGCCAATCAATCAGTGGATCAACTCTTTCCTCCCACGGAGCTACAAGGGCCAGACTTAGTATTCTGTTTGGAAGAACGGGACGGGCCTGGAGGGAGTGTCTGCATGGGGCTCTGCAGGGAGGGCTTCCTGAAGGAGGTGCCACTGGAGAAGGGTGGGCTCAGCACAGCCGGGGATGGGTGGAGGCCGATGAGTCCACGGAACACGATACGAGAACGTCACGGAGTCCAGTCTAGGGTAGGAAGGGAGTAAAGAGCCTTTTTTGGGGTCAGATATCAAGCTTGCACTGGACTTCGTTGAAATCAAGCCCTCAGGTGGGGGCTAGGGGTCGAATTCCACCAGTGACCTTTCAGACAGGTCGTGAGGGAAAATGGTACCCAAGACAACTACATTTTTTTTGACTTTTTAAAAATTGTTGTTGCTTAATTCTTTTTTTTTTTAATTATTGAGGTCATATAGGTTTATAACATGGCGTAATTTCAGGGGTACATTATTATATATCAGTTTCTGTATAGGGTACATCTTACTCATCCCCAATAGTCTAACTTTTATCCGTCACCATATATACATGCCCCTTTACCCCTTATGCCCACCCCCCACCCCCTTCCCCCCTGGTAACCACTCACTGTTCCCTTTGTCCGTGTGTTAGTTTATCTCCCACATGTGAATGAAAGCATGTGGGGTTTGTCTTTCTCTGTCTGGCTTATTTTACTTAATATCATACCCTCACGGTCCATCCATGTGGTTGCAAATGGGACAATTTTGTCCTTTTCATGGCTGAGTACTATTCCATTGTGTGTATATACCACATCTTCTTTATCCATTCGTCAGTCAGTGAGCACTTGCGTTGCTTCCACATCCTGGCTGTTGTGAATAGTACAGCAATGAGCATAAGGCTGCATGAATCTCTTTGAATTGCTGATTTCAAGTTGTTTGGATAAATACCCAGTAGTGGGATATATGGGTCATGTGGTATTTCTATTTTTAATTTTTTGAGGAATCTCCATACTGTTTTCCATAGTGGCTGCACCAGTTTGCGTTCCCACCAGCAGTGTATGAGGGTTCCTTTTTCTCCACATCCTCTCCAACATTTGTTATTTTTTGCCAAGACAGCTACATTTTGATAGAGGGGTAGGTGGAGGGAAAGTTCTGGAGCACAGGGTATGTACCCCAAAGCACCCCAGCTAAGCCAAAAATAGAATGGGACCCCAGACCCTCGGGGAAGAGGTCCTCACAAGTTGCACACTTTGCAGTTTACAAAGCATTTTTCCATCCATCATCTACCTGGTCCTGGGGGGTAGGCATTTCCTGTTCAACACTGTTTACCAAGCACCCCGCTTGAGGTGGTCGTGAGGACTAGCTGAGCGTCTGCACGGAAAAGACTCAGAGCTTGCGGTGTGGAGCCGTGCGGGGTGGTATAGCTGTCACCCTCAGCTCCGGCCTTGCACCAGAAAATGGAAATACAAGACGGATATGGCACCTGCTCTCTTGGGCCTCACGGTCCACCAGGGAGAGGGAGAGAGGGACCCCATTCTCTAATCTAATGTAATAGTGTCAAAATCCTAACCATTTCAATTCAGATGCTTAAAAAAAGGTGGTTTCTTTAAAAATGTGGTTTCTTTCTTAGCTATAACTGAGACCAATACCCCACAAGTGTACTGGGTGCTTACTCCGTGCCAGGCAGAGTTTTAGGTATTTTACCTAGTTTAAATTTCACAACCCCCCGGGGGCAGGTGCTGTCATGATTGCCATTTGGCAGATGAAGAAACAGGCACAGAGAGGTTAAGTCACTTGCCTGACGTCACACAGCTAGCAAGCAGTGAAATCAAACTCAAACCCACAAGTCTGGCTCCAGAATCCACACCCTCAACCCCTTTACTGCATTGCCTCTTGCTCATAAGCACCCCTCACTGCCATGGGGGTTGGGGGGGGCAACTTAGATGAGCCAATCAACGGGACCTCAGTGTTTCCTGGCAAGCGCTCAGTATGTCAGCTTCCTCCCCTCTGCCCTAACCCCCACCACACTTTCTCCTCCTCCGATTCGTCCGTGGGGTATAGGGGAGGAGAGGGGAGGGGGGCCCCTGGACAGGGCCTGCTGAATCACACTGATTTTACAATTTGACAGCCATTATCCAGTTTACCATTGTGAATATCGCTACATGGATGTCTGGTCTTCTTGGTGAGGAAGTCCCCCCAGAAGGAGGGATCGGCACGGTGAAGGGGGAGACCATTCCAGGCCAAGGTGGTCCGAGAGAGGGCCCCCCGCCCACCCTCTGCTTCCAAGGTCAGAAACCTGGGGGTGCTGCCCCAAAGCAGGGTTCCCGGGACAGGCCGGAGCACGGGCTCCAACTCCGAGCTCCCCCCAGTCCCGAGCAGGAAGGCCACAGATTCCCCAGGAAGCAGCCCCTGGTCGCCACGTGAGCCAGCACGACTCTCTACCTTTGGGCTTCTCTCTGCTGGGCCCTGTGACTGATGTTAACTGACCTGCTGATCCCTGGGAGACACGCTCGGACCACAGCCATGCCTCAGGGCCGGCTCAGGAGCCGCCAGCCTTCTCCAAGTTCAAAGTCATTCCTCGTCGCCCCCAGCCCGCCCGCATTCCAACCCCAACCGCGACCAATCGGCTTCCCAGAGCTTCTGACCCAGCCAAACTGGTCTTCTCAGGGTTCCTGAATCTTCCGTGTACATTCCTGCATTCCTAACTCCCTCTGACCGTCTTTCAAGTCCCCATTCAAATGTCCCCTTTTGAGGATCGTTTCTCATCATCGCTGCCCTCTCGCCACCCGCCAAGGGGTCTGTCGGGGTGACAGAGCTCACCTGGAGGAGGGTCCCAATAGCCTTCGCAAGCACCCCGCCTCCTCCGTCTGCTCTGGGGGTATTAAGACATCACTTCCATGAGCGTTTATTTCCAGCTCCTCTTTCTCGTCTTCCTAGTAGATTAGAAGACGTTTTATCACCTCAGGCCACGAGTGCGGCAGACGCCGTGCCGTGTGCTCCCCCAGCCCCGTGTCGCTCCCTCCTGGGTGCACAGAAATTTCATTCCCAGCCTCCCCGGGAATTTGCGCTGCCACGTGGCTGCCACCGGCCAATGGAATAGGGCGGGAAATGACGAGCTTCGCTCTCCAGCGTGGCCTCCGAAACCTCTCGCTCTCGTTTCTCTCATGGTTTGCCTGCTGGATACGGGGGGACCAGAGGTCTTGGACGTCCTTGGGGACGGAGCCTGGGTCCCTGAATCACTGTGTGGGGTGGAGCCCTCCCCCCAGCTTGCACTGGATTGTGGGGTAGACAAACTAAACCCAGGAAGCCACTGCTAAGAACTAAAGCCACTGAGATTTGGGGGTTGTTTGTTACAGCAGCGATGTTCTAACTTATACACTGACTTGCCTATGCGTATTCCAGCCCTCACCCAGCAGAGTCCATACGAAGGCCTCAGTGTTTCTCCTCTGTT
The DNA here is from genome assembly GCF_021613505.1 of Equus quagga. Taxonomy (NCBI): domain Eukaryota; kingdom Metazoa; phylum Chordata; class Mammalia; order Perissodactyla; family Equidae; genus Equus; species Equus quagga. The sequence goes on from NC_060285.1 coordinate 13,011,405, forward strand.
CCGGCATGGCTTCCTCTCCTCCTTAGAAGCTTCAAGGCTCCCCATTCTCCTTGGAAGTTTCTTTCTCCATCTCCTCTTCCTCCTCCCAATTCTTTCTTTTTTTTTTGAGGAAGATTAGCCCTGAGCTAATATCTGCTGCCATTCCTCCTCCTTTTTGCTGAAGAAGACTGGGCCTGAGCTAACATCCGTGCCCGTCTTCCTCTACTTTATATGTGGGATGCCTACCACAGCATGGCTTGCCAAGCGGTGCCATGTCCGCACCCGGGATCCAAACTGGCGAACCCTGGGCCGCTGAAGTGGAACATGTGAACTTAACCACTGTGCCACCGGGCCAACCCTTTCTCCTCCCAATTCTTAAATGTCAGAGTGCTCCCCAGGGTCCCTCTCTTCCACCCTCCACATCCTTTCCCTGGGGTGACCTCGGCCACTTCCTCTACGTGACAACTCACTCATGCTCCAGCCCTGTGTCTGATGGGGTAAACTGAGGCTTCTCCAAGTGGCCAGATGAATTCAGGGTGTTCTGTGCTGCAACTCCGGGCAGGGGCAGGGGGCAACTCCTCTCTTAGCAGAATCAGGTTGGGGCCCAAGTTCCCCAGGAATAAATCAAAGTCACGCTAACAGGAAGAGGAGCAATGTCTCCCGTGGACTCATGGGTTTTTAAGCAGGACATACTCTCTGCCATGGTGAGTCGTGTTGGATTTGAGACAGATTGGAGAACACCCAAGGGCGGCCTGGGCCGGCGGGTCGTGTCCCGCTTTGTCCCTCTGCTTCCCCCACCCTCTCCCCCAGCAGACTGCGGCCCTCGTCCCTGGAGGGGACCAGGGTTTGATCGTCTTTAAAGGGAAGGGAGGAGGAATTAGGAAAGGGGTGGGCAGTGTGTCAGGAGAGAGAAGGGTACAGAGCTGGAGGACGCTATCCAGAGAGGAAGGGGGAGGGGGGACTGCCCCAGATGAGCGAGCGAGGGCTCCTCTCTGTGTCCTGCCAACCCCCTGCCATCTCCACACCTTGGGGAAACCTGATGGGCCGCCTGAGGGGCAAGTGCAGGAGAGGCCCCACTGCCTTTCCTGGTGGCGGGAGACTGGCGACGCTGGGGCTGGGCTGGGGGAGGATGCAGATGCTGGAGACACGTCCCTTCTCCGAGGCCACCTGGCCAGAAGACAGCACAGGTCTCAGGGGTGCAGGCATACCCCTACGCCTGCTAGACGGCTGTCCCACAGACGCTCCAGATGCTACTGTCCCCAGGGAGACTTGTCTTCCTGCCTCCACGCCCCTCCCGAGTATGCTGCCCCCCTGAGCAAAGGGCGCCACCATCTGCCTAGTCACTCAGCCGGAAACTCCACTCCCGCCACGGGCACTAGGCGCTGGGCTTGACTCACTCTCCCCAGCCTCCCAGGCAGAGCCTGTCCCCTCTCCTCTGCATCCCTCCGCCCTGCCCCTCCCTCAGCTCCACCCCCACCCCAACCCTGGCTCTTCAGGGTCTCCCTGCCCTAAACCAGTCGTGGCTGAAAAACACCGACACCTTAGGGCAGTGGTTGCCTCTGGGAGGCGGTCGGGGTGGGGACTGAGCAGGAAGGGGCACTCGGGAACTTTCTGAGGCGCTAACGTTCTGTGTTTTGATGGGAGCTCGGGTTACACAGGTGTGTGCATTCGTCCAAACTCAGCGAGTGGACGCTTCGCACGTGCATTTCACCAGATAGAAATTTTATATCAAAAGAAAAAACCCGGGGCCGGCCTGGTGGTGCAGTGGTTAAGTTCACACGTTCTGCTTTGGCGGCCCGGGGTTCGCCGGTTCGGATCCCGGGTGCGGACATGGCACCGCTTGGCAAGCCATGCTGTGGCAGGCGTCCCACATATAAAGTAAAGGAAGATGGGCACGGATGTTAGCTCAGGGCCAGTCTCCCTCAGCAAAAACAGGAGGATTGGTAGATGTTAGCTCAGGACTAATCTTCCTCAAAAAAGAAAAAAGAAAAAAAATGCAAACAAATATTGAACTCTAGTTAATAACATGCATGCTGAATTATTCAGGGGGAAGGGGATGGATGTCTGCCGTTTACTGTGAAATGCCACAAAAATAGGATTCATGAATAGATACGAGATAAAGCTAGGTTAGTAAAATGTCCTTGGTGAGCAGTTATTGAGCACTTACTGTGTACCAGGCACCATGCTGAGTCCTGTGCACGCACTCCCTCTTTTAATCCTCATGATGAGATCTGAGATAGATAATTATCTTCAAAGTACCCATTTTACAGATGAAAAAAAGCCCTGAAAAGTGATGGTACTTTCCCTGGATCACAAAAGTAACACGTGATGGGGCCAGGTGTGAATCCAGGTGTCTCATTCCACAGCCTTTAACCCCAAACTGACCCTCCTCTGTTTTCAGCCTCACCACCAAGTGCTGCCATCACCGGTTTACACGCCCTCCCTCCCGTCTCCCCTGCCCTCCCTCCCTGTTCCCCTGGGGCCAGGCGGGTTCAGGTTGGTCTCCCAGGGCCTCCGCCGCCTGACGAGCAGGAGCGTTGTGGACTGGCTGTTAGTGCTGAGTTCCTCGTCCGGGTCCTGGCACAGGAGGCTTTTCCCAGGGTCTCACCTCCCACGGCTCCCTCTCCCCGTGTCCCTGCATCCCTGGGGCTTGCACACGCAGTTCGTGACCTCGGCAGACGAGAGCCTGCAGCGGCTCCCTCATCCGTCAAGACCCAGCCCACGGCCGCCTCCCCCGCAGGTCTTCTCCTCGTGGACCTCAGCTGCCTTCTCACCCTCCCGGCCCCGGGCTCAAATCTCTGTTGATCCCAAATCGCCCGGGGGTGTTTCCTGCACTCGACTTCGAGTCCTTGAGAGCAGGAACCATGGCTCATTCACGTTTTTTGATAATTTGGAAAACAGTCCCTATGGATGAGGACGACCCCGTCCTGGCTGTCTCGAGTGTGGACCGGGGCACAAGGGACCGTGGATGAAGGGGCCCCGCCAGAGCTGAGGGCTCTTCTCCTTGCCGCCACCAGATGGCAGCAGGGCCTCCCGATGGTCAGCCTTCCCGGAAGGCTACCCACTGCCTTTACCTCCTGCAAGCTGAGGCGGGACCGCTCAGTTCAATAAGATAAACCTTGGGAGAGCTTCTTGACCCGGTCCTTTGCTAGGAGCTGTCGGAAAGGGGAGAGGGAAGGATCCAAAAGTTAGACCGGTTCCTAGCTGTGAAGCATAGACTCTGAAACCAGACTGCCTGGGTTCAAGTGTTATGCTTGGCATTTCCTAGTTGTGTGACCTTGGGCAAGTTACTTAACCTCTCTGTGCCTCAGTCACCTCATAGGTAAAGTGGGGCTTATAAAAGTGTCTATCGAAAAGGACCTCTGGGAGAGGCAGTGCCCCTGGGGCACAGTGCCCAGGTCTGTGCCTTTTCTGTTCCTGCCTCTGAGGAGCTCTCAAGGTAGAAATGGAGGGCAGCACTCCAAAGCGGAGAGAGATGGGAGGACGCACCCATGTTGGAGCCCAGACCAGGAAGAGGGCATACCTGCTGGGAAGCCGGGAGAGTTGGGGAGGGAGAGATTCCTGGAGGGGGAGCTGTTTGTGAGATGAGCCAGGAAGGGAGGGAGGACGGCTGTGGAGGTGGGGCTGGGCTCCGTCCAGGTGACAGGTGACAGGTGGAAGGTGGGGCTGCAGGAGCCACTCCGAGGCTGGGGAGGGAGAGGAGGGGAGGAAGGCTGGTGTCCCCTGGCCACACCTGTTGACTTGGATATCGGGATCCCGTGTCCCTGTCAGCCCTCGTTGGAGGCACTGAGCCCCTCTGGGCCTCCAGGGTGACGAGGAGCCGTGCCCTGGGAGCAGTATTTTTAGTTCCCTGTGTCTGGTCCCAGCTGCTCTGGACACCTCTCCCCACCCCCAGCCCCGCGCTTGGCAGAAGGCTCCAGGAGGACAGCTGGGGAGAAGGGGAGACGTGGTCAGTACGGTGCTGCTAGGGGGCTGGGGAGGAGAGGGTGGTGGGCCCAGTGGGGTCTGGGTGAGCTTGGGGGCCCGCTGCCGGGTTGCGGCAGGTCCTGCAAGCTCCAGGCCCCAGCCCTGCTCTGAGTCTGGCCTGGCGCCGGCCCAGGGGCAGACTCTGCCAGGAAGGACTGAGCTGAGCTGGGGCGAGGCGGGGCCCTGCCTGGGCTGGCCTCCGAAGGGGCAGAGGAGGAAGAGAGGGGACCAAGGTCGAGGGGACTCCTGGCTTTGAGGAGCCAAAGAATGAGTGTCTCTTTCTGTCTCTGGCCCCCTGAAAGCGTAATGCCCCAGATTCACTGGAGGGCGTCGTGGGCTGCCCAGGAGCCAGCAAATTCCCAGGTCACCGAGACTGAACTCGTGGCCTTTGAAAGAGAGGGGCTGGGTGCACAGCCCGCTGCGGAACTAAACCAGTGTGGGGCGTGGGGAGTGCTGGAAGCCCCTTGCTAGAGAGTTCTCTTTGTGTACGTGTGTCGCGAGGGGTGAGTCACGGGACACTGAAGATGGCAGAACTGGTCTTTTCCCGCTGGACAGGCTCCTGGCTTGCCTCGCATGGGGAGAGTGCTCCGTGAAAGTCCTGGGGATGTTTGCTCTGGATGAGAAAAGTCTTAGGTGAGCCTGCAGCTTCCCTCATGACCAAGATTCAGCTGGTCCTCTGTGTCCCGAAGGAGCCACCGAGCCAGGACAAAGGAGGGAGCACGACAAGAAGGGCTGTTTGGGTTCAGTTTAGAGGAGACTCTTTAAGGCTTTGGGTAGTGAGCTCACTGCTCCTAGGAGCATTCAAGCAGATGCTAGATGATGACCTGTAGGGAGAATTTCTGCCTTGAGTGGGAACGTGGGCATCGTACCCCTGAAGGCCTCCTCTAGCTTTGAGACACTGGGGCCCCATCATTCTAGTCTTCTCTATCTCTAGCTTTCTATCATTCTGGAACCCAGAACCCAAGTTCCCAGAGGGCTGAAAGTCAGAGACTCCGGCACCGAGGGTTGGAATTCTGGGATCTCAAGACTCCAGAATCTTAGGACTTGAGGACGGTTCTACGAGTCTCAGGTTCTCGCCTTCACAGGATTCTGTGATGTGAGAGGGAAAAGAGGAGGGGGCATGTCCCACTTGGTGGGATGCAGTTCTGCCCATTGGGTGTCAAACTAGCCCACAGCTATGGGTGTGCGTGTGTGCGCATGTATGTGACACGAGAGTGCAAGGCTGCAGACGGTCAGCACGCAAAGGCAACCTGGTTTTCCTATTTCGTGCATCCCCAGCTTCCCCGTGCCGGCCATTTGAAGGCTGTCACAGGGATAATTATAGCCCCCAAACAGAGCTGGTGACTCCAGGTAGCCATGGCAACGGTTGGGTACCACCAGCTCTGTTGTAGAGATGTGTAAGTACAAACAGACGGCAGTTTCCTCCCATTAGCTTAAATGGTAAAACTTAAAAGTTTCATCAACTTCAAAGCCACAGGTCTCCACGAGCCTGCCTGTTAATGGGGCACCTGCCAAGGGCGACAGCTTCATATTAAACACTTTCGCATCAGGAATGAGCTGATGAGGTTTTAAACACTCAGGCTGTGTCCAACAACTTGGGAGCCTGGAGACAGGAGAAGAGCTGGGGATGCGGGTTTGGGTTCCAGCTCTGCCAATTACCAGCCCTGGGTGGCGGGGGTGTGACCTCTCCAAGTCTTCGTTTCCTTACAGCCCAGAGGAGTAAAAAGCAGCCCCGCCCTGCGGCCCCTCAGGTTGGTCTGAGGGTCCCAGGAGGCACAGGCAGGAGAGCGTTGGAAAACCGCGTTGCCAGCGCTGTGGACATAAAGCAGGACCTACTGGTGCTGATGTTTCCGGGGGTAGCGGCGATGTGTCCAGGGGCCGGGCCCGGCCTGGGGCAGCCGACTGCTACCCCCATCTCCTTCCGCCCTCCCACCCACACCGCTGGGCTTGCCCTCCAGCCAGTGACCAGAAGCAGGGGCAGAAGCTGCTGAGGCCGTGAGTTGCCTCTCCCTGTGACCCTGGGCCTGGCACAGAGCCGACCCTCAGTACCGGGCTGTTGAATGAAGGAAGGAGGGAAGGAATGATAGCCCCCTGGAAATCGTTATGGCATTTTTAGCTACGCAGGCTCCACCGTTAAAGCTGGATGGGCTCCGAGGCTGAGCGGCCCAGCTTACTGGGTTAACGTGGAGCCTCGTCCATGACTCCTGGAGCCCACTGTCAGGAAGGGGCCCCCTGTGGGCCTCTGCCCCTTGTGGTCATTAGGAGTCAGCCGATTCAATAAACAGGACACACTGAAAGGATGCACAAGAGGTCATAAGGGAAGCGGCAGGTAAGGGTCATCCTTGAACGGTAATTGGGGCGGGCTTTACCAAAATCAGAACGGAGGGCATTCTAGACCCAAGGTGGCACTGGGGAGCTCTCAGTTTGGGCTGCTTACCCAGTGCTGACCTTGATATGGACTCTCTTTGACTCTACATTTCTACTAGCTGGCCAATTCTCACCAAATGTCCCTGTTCACTTTTTTTTTGGTGAGGAAGATTGGCCCTGAGCTAACATGTGTTTCAATTCTCCTCTATTTCTTATGTGGGATGCCACCACAGCGTGACTTGCCCAGTAGTGCTAGGTCTGCACCCAGAATCCAAACCCATGAACCCCAGACCGCCAAAACGGAGGGCATGAACCCAACCACTATGTCACCAGGCCAGGCACCACCCCCCAACCCCGTTCACATTTGGAAGAGGGGATCTGATTGGCCCAGACAGAGCCCTGCTGTTAGCTGCCTCAGCTCAGGTGCCAGCCCTGGTCCAATCAGCTGTGACTAGCAGCAGGTTGCGGGGAGAAATGACCCCTACGCCTCGTGCTCAGCAGGGACTGGGGCAGGGCAGTATGCGTGGGGGAGTCATAAGTGACATCTTCCGCAAAGACCCAGGAGGGCCAGGGCAGCTGCTGATCCTTTCTGGGTCTCATCATCCACAGCTGTGAAATGGGGTGATGCTCCCTCCTCACAGGGGTGTTGTGAAGATGTAATCCTGCCCAAGGAGGCACGCTGTAGACTGCAAAGTCCTGTGTGGATGGAAGGAAGGGCCTGCATATACCTTGATCCTGGCACTAAATAAATTATTGTAACTTTATCCCTCTTGCTTATCTCCCCAAGGAGACTGTGCGTTTCTTAAATACAGGGTTGTGTTTTACTTGGTGTTGTTGTCCTCAGCATGTAGCACAGTTTCTGGCACACATTAGGTACTCTTATAACTGTGTGTTGGATGAATGGATGTTTGGATGATGGATGGATGGACAGGTGATGGGTGGATGAGTGGATG